>NC_073727.1:55567424-55864924 GCF_023634155.1 Falco peregrinus
ACCTTGTATCTTTTCCACTATTCCTATCCCAGCACTTTAAATTTTCTCTTCAGGACATGTCCCAGCCCACAGTGTATGTAAGGAAGTGTGTTATACACATCCTCATAGTATTTGCTTTGCCTCTTACGTGAAAACAAAGAGTGTTACCTGTGTTATGCGTTCCCATTTGCACCACTATTCCTTCTTCATGCAGTAGGAGAGAAATTTGGATAGGGTGTTACCCAACACCAAACATGCTTGTAATTTACAGAATTATTTCTGTATTTCCTATAGTCAGACTTAGTAAAAAGGTTTTTTTCTGAAGCTGTGGGAAAGTAGTGCCTTGCTGTGATAACAAGTTTTACAGCTTAACTAGATACTTAATGAGGAAATAATGAATTTGTCTTAAACCTGAAGCTTCTGAGTCTCATTTAACATTCCCTGGCTCGTGTTAAGAACACATAGTAAAGTACTGTTTCTTGCTCACCTTTTCTACGTTATTAATGTATTTTTACACCTCTGCAATGTGTGTCTGCAACCATGTGCTCATGCTTCTGGGTAGAAAGCATTTCACATTTAATCAGGGGTCTTTCAGGCAGGGATGGGTTTAGGTACAATTGATCTGTGTTAGAACAGAGGTATGTAATGGGCAGTCAGACTCCTTAACTGTGTGAAAGCTGAGCTGAACTGGGGTGGGCTTTCATGCTGCCTGGGCAGTGGTGTCCGAGTGGAGATGGTGCTCTGAAGTCAGGGATTACTGTTACTTTGTGCCAATTGAATAGCACAAAGAAGCTGAGTTAACCTTCTTCTGACCAGAATCAGAGACAATCTGCAGTACCTGCAAAAGTTGGGTCCCTCCTAGGATCTGTGAGTTTAATTTACAGTGGTGGGATATTTGAGGGAATTGATAAAAACACACAGGTATGGATGCTCGGTGCTGAGATCAGGAGCAAAAGGTTTTATCCATGAAATCCATCAGCAGGGACTGGAGAACAGAGGGAGGTTGCCTGGTGTATGAGAAGTGGAAGAGTAAAATAGGACGTTCAGTTTGTCAAGTGGTCAAGCAGGAAGAATGAGCAAAAGGGGTTTCCCAGCTATAAGAAGGCTTTTGCATAATAAAGGCCCCCAATTTATCATGATTTCAGAAGAATCTACGCAAGAAGAAAAGGCACTTCATGAAGAAAAATTGATGAGACAAACCTGAGCTACTCTTTTAGAAAATTTATATCTGTTTTATTTGGTGGTTTCTGTTAAGAATGAAGATAAGCACACACAGCTGCGGTTCAAAAAAAGACTTGAAGCTAGACATGCTTACTCTGTGCTGTGCCAGACTATTTACCAAAGAAGCTGCCAGCGCTGTGAGTAAATACATCCACTTTGCACATACTAGTCAATTTAGGATCAAACCCGTTTAACATCCTCTTCAACAGGGACTCAGTGCACCTGCACAACATTTGGTTTTATCAAAACAGTTTGCCCATTGAAGCTAAAGAAGGTGGGGAAACTGTGAGTCCTTGAGTTCAGACCCATTGCTTTTTATTACAGATATGCTGTCAATTAGCCTCGCCCTCATCAGCACCAAAATTAACTGCATAGTGCTAAAATGATGGAGTTGAAAAAATAATTAGCATTTACCTGCTATTTTAGTGAAGCCAAAGACAAAAAAACATCATCACAAATCTTTAAATGTAACTTGGCAAAGATTTAGCCACATTTGTTTTCAGAAAGCACCTCCTTTATCAAAAAAACCCAACCAAAAATAAAAAACAAACAGAAGAAAGGTAATCCAAATATAGCTATGTAGCTCCAGATTCCAGCCAGAGAATCCAAAGCAATTCAGATTTGTTCTCAGACCACAGTTATGCCAAGTTCAAATCCTCTCCTACCCTGTACACCTGGCAATTTCTGTTCTAAAGTTCTTTAAGTGTTCATTCTCTCACCACAAAGTCTTGCTGCAATGGCAGCTGTTTAGCAAATAAACTCAAAAATAAAAATGTTGTCATTGTGAAATAAGATATATTTAATTAAATAAAATAGAGAAGGGAAGTGCTATTACAAGAACATAAAACTGTAAGACACAAGATAAAACTAAATTACTACATGGCTGCTCAATTCAATCTAATCCTTGAAGATAAAGACGGAGCCAGAAAATTGCATGTATTGTGAAATCAACATAACCCCTAAGCAAATATTAACTAGGGATATATAAACTGATTTATTGTAAATACAAGTGTGAATGCTAGGATTAGTTAAGGAAATGCAAACCGAGACACAATGAGGTGTAAAATACTCCAGTATTTCTCTATAAATACTGCAAAGCATACACCAAAAAATATGCAGTGCCCTGGACATACTTTCAGGTTACCCGATTTGACACATTATGGAGGGGAAAAAAGGGAATGGAGAGAAAAATTGTGCATTTCTTTCTAATAGTGTTTGATAAGAACATAATTCAAAGTGTTTCCTTATGTATTAAATAATGGGGTTTGATTTAAAAAATATTATGCTTTTTTAAATTGTTCACTGTTTATTATAGTACTACTTCCTGAATTATTAGGAGTGCATAATACACATTGAAGGCTGTTTATGAGATGCTGCCCCATGTAGAAGGACTTAGATTTTTGTATGAACTGAAAAAGACTATCTAAAGCAACATTACTTACTTCTACTTCTTTCCTGAGAAGTCTGCAGAATATGTATGAACAGGAAAAGAGCTAAGGGTCATTTGTGTCCACGCCAATAATGGTTGCATACTGAAAATATATATATCTGTGCTTACTCTAAGCTTAGTTTTTACCTTTTGGGGATGTAAAGATGCAAAATCCCTAAGGCCTGACCCATCTCAGTCACAAAATGCTGTCGGGCATTGTGTTGCATGCATCACACTGACCCACCAGGCAGTTGACCTTACTCTATCTACATGAAGTGAGAACTTTAGTAGTTTTCAGCATGTCTTGCCTGTCCTTGTTTATTTTTGTGACACTCTTTTAATGGAAAGGTAAAGATGGTAAATTGGGAGCTTTAATGGTGTATCTTGGTATCTTATTTCACATTGAAGAGGAGTACTTTGAACTATTTTGAAAGACCACTGCTCTGCTTGTGAAGTCAAGCATCCAGCCATGCACTAGACAATGACCAGAGGAAAAACAGGCACAATTTTGGCACCAGCCGTTCTGTCTTGCGCAGGACAAAGGTTTCATGGTAGAAGGGCTGTACTGAATACCCGCGTGCAGCAGGGATGAAGCAAGCAGGCGTAATGCTGGAGCACATCTGTTTTACAGACTCCATAGGTCTACCCCGCAGATTTTCTCTGCTTCCTAAGTGGAACCAATAACAAAACCAGCTTTTCATCATTGTCCTCCACAGCTGCCTCCCTCCCTTTTAACTCCCCTGTCCTCGACCCTCAGTTGTGCACAATAGTGACCTATTAGTTTACATACAGGTTCTGAACTGCAGCTGGTTTGGGTTTGTCTTTTTTTCCCCTTTGGCAGTGAAGTTGGCACTGGGATACTCTCAGAGTTGACCTGAGCCAGTTTGGAGTCCTCAGCTTGTTTTGGTTAATGGTACTAAAAGGCTCATGCAGCCTAGATGGGGACAGAACACAGGTTTTCCACAGAGTCCCAGATTTTAGCAGGAGGAGGCATTATGGGGCAGTTGCATCTCTGCAGATGCGAGGGGACCTTCTACCCCAAGGGGCCTGAACATGAACACTGTGGACATAAGCTACTTGTATTACCAGGCTGGTGAAAAATGGGATACTTCCAGATGATACAGGTAAACTCATCAGGGACCAGTATGTCTATTTGGTAAAACTTCTGTAGCATTACATTAGCAAATTTCACAGATATTTTCTGATAGCTAGCATTTCCCATTCCAGTTGAATCTTCTTCTCTAACTGTTTCTATTAACTCTTCTACGCTTACTGCCTACATCTCAGTCTTAACTGAACATGTTAGCCCTAATTCACAAACAGTCCAAGCTACCATGTCCTTGCTCCTTGCCAGTTGGTCTTTCCATATCCCACAGCCTCCCATATTAGCTTTGATCCTTCGGTTGCTGCTTACTTAAAGACATTTCTGACAGGGCTAGAAGTGCTTCTTGGCACTCCTGAGCATCCCAGTCCTTAGTGGAAGAATATCCACTCTTGCTTTCGCACCTCTCCATCTACATGATGTGTTTCATAGGAAGGAACTATTAGGCCAGAGGGAAACTGTAGCACAATCAAGCCAAGTTCCTGATGTGGACAACAGGGATCGTGACTACCAGGTGCACAGCAGCAAGTACATGCGCCAGGTTAGCGCTGCTGGCTGGCTGTTCCCAAACATTGCTTAGAAAGCAATGTTCCTCTTTCTATTTTGCATTTATTCTTATTCCCCTTATGCAGCTTTCAACACTGTGCAAGGACTCTTTCCATAGGAGCCTTAGTCTTCAACCTCCCTGCTTCTCACACCAGCTCCTAATCCAAAGGGCTCTAAATCCTCTAGCCAAATTGATCCCAAGCCCACTTTTCCTTCACCACATTCTGGCTTGTCTCTTTTCCACACTGATACTCAGTGCTCATCTTCTTGCCTGATCACTCTTGGCTAGCAGTTATCTTCCATCCTCCTTATTTTAGCTTCCTTGCATGACTAGTTCACCCCATGATTCTCAAATCCCAGGCATCTCTTCCTCTCCATCTACCCTCCATCCTCTCCTTCCTGGTTTGAAAACAGATCCCTGAGCACTCACAGTGTATTTACTTGGGTGCCAGTTGAACAGTCACTAAGGCAATCGTGTTTTCTGTTCACAGTTCCAGTTCAGTCCTGTTCAGCTTTATGCAGACTTCAGAGGGGAAAAATTTCATGATTTCCTGGAGAGCTGAAAGTATTTAGCCATTTCATGACACCAAGATGTCTTCAATGCGGAAAACTGGAAAAGGGAAAAAGTGGTCACCAAAGAGGGAATACAGCCTGTTGCTATTATAATTGAAGAACTCCTTTGTGACAATATGAAAACTGTTATTTATTATTAAAAAATATTTATGTAGTTTTGACATCTACCTTGAGCAAATTCAGACAGATTTTTCACAGAAGTGGCAAGAAGCACGTGACAGAGATGAGAGACAGTCCTGCCCTGTTTAAATGTTTTTCTCCACCTCAAAGGATGATGAGCATTTCAAAGAAGGGTTTTCATTACTGTATGTGTGTAAAGATTGTATGTAGTTATGCTAGTCTCATTATCACTATTAATTTAAATTTGACTGAAAATTAATATGCATGTAAAATAGCATAGATGATGTCAACATGATAGCTGATATTTATACAGTTACAAAAAATGAGAATTTTAATGTGAAATTTTGGGCAATTTTATTTTTAATGCTGGTGTGGATTTTATATATTCTTATTTTTCTGAATTTATTTATGACAGGTGAATTCCACTTTCTGCTCGTAACACATGCTGTCATTCTTTGCTTAGCACATCCTGAATATCATCCATGAGGTTATTCCAAAAGTTTTCACTGCAGCACAAACCCAGATGAAGCTCTGCAACCTTTCCTCTAGAGATCTGGATTCACCCTGTTTTAACCTAAATACGATTTGCTGCTCCAGGGCGGAAAAAAAAAAAAAAAAAAGGAGGGGAAAAAAAAAGGAAGGAATACTGGATGGAAAGAGAACACTAAATGAGTGAATTCTGATCTCTTGTCTGCCAACATTTTCATTTCTTTTGACTGCTGCTCCATGAGCCTGATATCCCCATGCAGTAAGCTGTTAATGTTTTTTGGGTTCTCAAGTTCACTCACACTGACACATTTTTCTTTTCCTTCCCTCTTTCCCTCTTTCCATCTGTCTATCTGCAGATAACATGCTTTCAGGATTTCTTACAAGGCTCCTAAATCTTTTTCCCAGTCAGTTCACAGCATGATTTTTTCATTCAGCATCACTCTGGGAGACATCTCTTTTCCAGTATTATGCTTGTTATTATGAGGCTATGGAAAAATAATTTACTAACAAAAAATTTGAACTAATAGGTCATTTTCAGTTCAATTTTTAATCAAAACAGAAACAACTGAAGAACAATAAACACCTAGGAAATGTCACAATCAGGGCACAAAATGAATGCTTCTATTGTTTCATTCATTTAGGAGGATATTACATCTGCAGTTTTGATAATACATGAAGATTACCTGGGTGGTTTTGTCCTGATTACTGAGACCAAAGTTGAAGGACTTCAATGATGCATTAAATCTACCAACTTTGTTGTTCTAATGAACATTTCTGACTCAAATCTGAGTTGTCAGAATTGGCTTAGAATAACCGGATGCACATTGAAGTACTCAGAATATAACAAGTGCATCATCAAAGTATAGATTTTTATGTTATTTTCAAGACCAAATAAAATAACTGGTAGAACTTTTGATTGACTAGTTACCACTGGAGTTTGTGGCAAGTTGCAGAAGCCATCCCTTTGCTTCTGTCTCAGTTATTAAGCTCAATTGGTACAATCATCATCCCTTTCAAAATACTACCAGGTAACAGGAATATTGTGAAAGCAGGATACAGGAAGGGACTTTCGGCATTGTGACAGAGATACTAAGGTGTCTAAAATTTATATATCCAGTTGTGGGAATGGAAATTATAATGCTCAGTTGAGTTCATGGAGTGAATGGAGAAGCGAGACATCTAATTTGCATTCGCAGCGACTGGCACAGAGGCATGGAACTTAAATTCTTAATTTCTTCCTCCATTTACAAGGGTATGAAACCTGGATCCAGAACCCAGTAAGTCTTCCAGCACCTGGGTCCTTGGATGACATCGAGACTTTTGTTTCTGATTGTACTTTTTTTTTTTTTTTTTTTTTTTTTTTACTTTAAAATGGTGGCAGTGGTGATTCTGCTTCTCATCCTTTGCATGGTATGCAGTGTATGCATTCAGAAAGTGATAGACTTACTCTTTAGGCAATCCGTGGGCTCATGGCGAATTCTGTAAGGCTCCATGTTGTTTCTGTTAAATTATTGTGTGCTGCAGAGTATTCAATACCTTCTGATTGCAATTAACTTTAGAATCGAAAACTATGACTGAGTAAAAAAGAAATCACTCCTTGCATTTCTTTCTTTGAGCAACCTGTTAAACCAGAACAAATGTTCCAACTTTCATACACACATTCTGCCTGATTGCAGCCTTCTGTGCATTTTTTTTCTTTTTAACTTTAGATATTTACCATGAATTGATTCAGTTCATCTTTCACCAAGTAATGTAAATCTTGAAAAATCTTTTAAAAAATCAAACTTGAACTGGCCAGAGCCTGGTAAATATTTTCTGACATATAGTTTTGAAGATGTGGTGCTTAGGGACATGGTTTAGTTGTGGACTTCACAGTCTTGGGCTAACGGTTGGACTTGATAATCTCAGAGGTCTTTTCTAACCTAAAAAATTCTATGATTATATGATCCAGTTCTTAAGCAAGCTAAGTTTCCCCATTTCGATCAAAAGCTGGAAAATAGGAGAATTAATGAGAAAGATTTGTGAAAAAATAATGTCTTGTGCTCATAAAATTATTTGTGTTTTGCATCAATAATAAATTCACTCTTCGGAACTCTGTAACACAATTTTTAAGAGATGTATGTACTTAAAAGAGGATTGAGTACAACTGAGGAGGATTTGCATTGCATGGTGGAGTCACAATTTGTGATAGTAAATGGAAGAAAATCACGAGGACCCTAAAATGACATTATAATGTATCTTATGTAGCCATTTTCACTTTCTAAGCACTATTCAAACACTGTCTAATAAGCAGCATTTTTCTGAGACTGAGTATTTAGAATTACAAAGACTGGCATGTGGGATTAAAGCAGTTTAGTCTCTTATACCGTTTCTGATAGTGGACTGTATCAGCTTCTTGACAGAGCCGCAGAAGGAATCTTCTGCTACAAAATTATAGACATTTTCTCTCTATGATTTTTTTTTGTTGTACTTAGTCTGTCCGTTTTGAATTTAGCTTTTGCACTAAAGCATTAAGATTTTGCAAATCTTGCAAATATTTTAAAAGGAATAAATTCTTATAAATACCTTCAACTATTTCAAAGTGCAACTGAAGATTGTTTCCTTCTGCTTGTCTGGACTTTTCCTGTGCTGTTGCATCCAAAACTAGTTGATGCAGATCTGATGGATTTGCTACTTCAAAACCAATGCTGTTGTCATTGGCTCGTTCCACAAATGTATTTAGAAAAGTTTAATAATCAAAGAGTAAAAAAATTAGTCATGTCTACCCTTATAATTTTGTGGCTCAGTGTTAATAACCTTGTTCTATCTTACTGTAGCGTTACTTACACTTCTGCACTTTGCTCCATCTATAACACAGCCTCAGAAATTAGAGCTGTGGAGTAATTTAGATTAGAAGGGCCTTCACGAAGTCATCTAACCCACCCTTCTGCTCAAAATACAGCTCACTTAAAAGTTATGTCTGCCTTCTCAGGACTGCATCCAGCCAAAGTTTGAACATTTCCAAGGACAGAAACTCCACTGACACCTGGGCGCTTAAGTCAGTGACTGACCACTCTCTCCTTGGAAGTGAAAAATATATAACTAAAAAAAAAAAATTATCATATTCACTCTTTGGCCTAACTCTCTCTCTCACACTCACGTGACCACTTTTTGATGGAAATTAATGTGGCCTAAACTCTATCTCTGTCCTCGTTCACATTATTTCCTATTGTATGGCTGTAGGCCTTCAGAGGTACACAGTCAATGGCGAACAGCAGGGGCCGGGCCTTGGTTGAAATGTAGGCCACCTGAATCTAGGCTTTTGACTCTGTTATACACAGCTGCAGCTTTCTACCTTTCCTCTAAATACCAAGCACTTTGTCTCCTGTCATATAAATCAGCCCGAGCCAGATTTTTCTATTCTAGCTGGGTTTGTGTGCCTTCCTCCTCGCTGGGTGCCTTCCAGTAGTGCATTAATCAACACGACTCAGAGCTGTCTCCAGCATTTTTGTTGTTTTAGTCAGCTTCTCCTCAGAGGCCACCTTGCGAGAAGCACCACTTTTCTCAGCCTTTGCCAATTGCAGGAAGGAGGGAGCTTTGGGAGAGAGGATGAAGTTGGTTAGGGAGAGATGAGACCTTTTTTAAGACATCTATTTCTTTTGATCTGGTGCTGTCATTTTCAATGTGAATTTCTGGTTTTGCATTATGTGCTAGGATGTCAGATCATTGTGATGGAAGCCAGATATTGAGATAGATACACATATGCAGGAGTAGACATTTAATTGAGACCAGTAGAAAACTCATATTGTGGTAATATTTAAAAATGGTAAATGGGACAACCCTAGTAATTACAGGCCTGTCAGGATGACATTGATCCTTGGTGAAATAAGGGAACATCTGATATAGGGCTCAGTTAGTAAAGAGCTGAAGGATGGAATTAATGCCAATCAACATGAGTTTATGGAAAATAGATCCTGTCAAACTAACCTGATATCTTTTTTTCAGATTACAAGATAGTTTTTAAAGTAATAGTATTGATGTATCATACTCTGCAAGTTACTTGACTTGGTAGTGCATAACACTTTCATTAAAAAAAACAAAAAGACGTAAAATGCACATGGCACACATTAAATGGGTCGTAACCTTTTCTTACTAATGGATGACAAGTTCTAATTGTAAATGCACTGAGATCCTATGGTAGAAATTTTCAGAATATTTGTTTCTCAGCCACATGCAATTTACCACTTTTTCAGCATCTAGCAAGAAGTACAAGATTATCACTGATGAAATTTATGGATGATCAAAGTAGGATTTACTAGTGAGGAGCATAGTTCACTTCTCCAGTGAGACTGCAAATGTTTGATGAGCTGAACACAAATCACATCTGAGACCAGCTGTGAAGTCCTACAGCTAAGAAGAAAGAGTTTACAGTAATATTATTTTTGTATGTTTAATGGTCAAAGGCTTTAGAGAAACAAAAAGCAAGAAGTAATATCCTTTAGTAGGCCAAAGAATGCAGTTAAAAATGTGGACTGTCTTCCTTGATGAGTGTGTGTTTTTTCTTCTCCATTATTATCCAGTTAAATAGAAAAAAATTGCTTTGCTGTCAACCTTTCCTTGCAAAGAATGCTGGCCACACGAGGTTGAAGACAGCCTTGGAGCACACCATCTTTGAAAAGGCTACAAGGGTTAATCAGTAGTTAATCCATGCTTAATCAGTCCATCACAGGCTAGTTAAGTAAGTTAATCTAATTCTCAGGTATATAAGCAAGAGACTCCCATTTTTCAATTCCAGCACTTAATTGTTATTGCTTAAAAAAATATGTTGCAAATTTAGGGAGAAATAAAGTGCAGGGACACTTTTTGGTTGAGAAACCTAACTGGGGCTGAGATAGCAATTTCTTATCCAGGACTGGATGATTTTCTAAAACATATCCCTGAGAAACTAAACAGGAACTCACTCAGGGTAGTTCTATACTTCCTTTCTTACCAAAAAGCTGCTTACAAACCATTTTCAGCCTGTCTGAAATCCTAATGTCTCAAACTGTGGTTTTCCATCCTTTCATAGGAGGTAATGTTGCAGGGAATATTGGTAGTAGGTTTTCTCCCTTCTTTTTTGACTCCCTCCCCCAAATCTTGGTGCCCTGATTTCCACCAAAACCATTCCTGACTAGGACATTCTCCACTTTCCTCCCCAAAAGTTACAGGCTGTTTGCTAGCCTCCATCAGAGTGTCTTGGCTTCTCCTCAGTCCATCCTTCCATCCTTAGTCAAGGTCTTGTAACACCTGAAGCCCTTCACAGGCACCACGTAACCTGACATGCCACCAATGCTTGAAGCACAAGCTAGTGTTTATGCAGCGTAGCAGTGAATTAAATCAGGATATATTGTAATATCTGATCTTAACAGACACTATTGCATGTGTGCCACAATGCAATAAACTTTGAAAAAAACTTTTAAAAAAATAATTTAAAATCTACATCTAAAATCCTGGATGAATCAATTGACTACGGGATATTTCTATTACTTTGGCATTTCATCAATGCTTCTCTTAGGACTTGTCTGCAGTTGCAAGTTAATTCAAGCGAAGGTGGGCTGTGAATTTAAAGTGAAATAATTACTCCTGAGTAACTCCACATAGTTTTCTTCTGCAAAAACAGAGGTCTACTCTTACTTAGAAAATGCATCTGAAAAGTTTCCAGTTTTCCATCTGAAAAACTGTGACAAGGCATTTCAAAGTAAATACTGACCTGTGGTGTTTTGCAGCAATAGAATGATTTCTCAACAATTTAATGAGTAAAAAACACTTTTCTATCTTCAAAGTTCAAACCTAAGTAGGACCTACTCTGGGCCTATCACTTCAACATTGTCCGCCAGTGCCACTGAAGGTTTCTTCACAGCTGCTGGCATTTTTTTCAGATTACTTTCTCATACAGTAAACAGCAAGTGCTCCTTTCAACTAGACTCTAACAGGTCCCTTTTTAGCTTCTCTAGAAGCAGTTGCTATTATGATCCAGAGAGTATCTGCTTTTCTGTCTTGCTTTATGCCATCTAGCTATTCATTTTCTATTATAAGCATATTTCCCTTAGGAAGATTCCCATTCCCCAGTCTACTGTTACACTGAGTTTTCATGTGTTTCAAGACCTCCTTTTGGGGAAAGTTTCCACAGACTAGTAGATATTATTTTACTTCCCCTCATTTTTATATCTGAATTTCCTCTGACTTAATTTATTCTCATGCTTGTCATCTCCATCTCCTACCCTTTCTTGGGGCTAATTCACTTTTGAAGTTTATGCGCTGGGGTTAGTTCACTTTTGCTGTATATGAACTATTTTTGAACCTATTGTTTTCTTTTGTTATAATTGCCCCATGGAGCAATTCCTCCACATGAGGTACAGAACATCAGTGTGTGTCAGATGACAGGGCTTCATAACTAATAGTAAAATTGTATAAATTGTGTTTAAGTATTATAATTGTGCCCAAAGGCCAAAGAGATGAAAAACAGTTTGGTGTTGTGTAAATGGATAGATGATAATTGTCTATGTCCCAGAGGTTTTACAATGCAAAAAAATTTTTTTGCCTTTTAACTTAATTGGAAATAATTAATATTTATCACTTTTAACATCAAAATCCCAGACTGGGATCTGTTTTCACCACCCCACTTCCCATCCCATATTCCTGTCTGCTTACTCAGTCCACCTGAGAAATACTAGGTAGAAATACTGCTTTAATAAGCCATTTTAGGGCACACTAAAGAATATTCCTGACTGGGAATGGTAAAGCCTGTCAGATTCAAATATCTATTACTTGCTACAGAGCAATGAGGCTGGTGAAGTTTGTGCAGGTACTGCAGACATGTTTGAGATTACCCAAATTCAGCTGAGCAGCATGGGTGATTTGCCCACTTAAGCAGAGATGTGAACTTTGCCTTTCCTGTGTTTAAGGACCCTTTAGAACTGAATTAGCATCTATATTTTGGGTTGAATTAAATGTAATATTTTTATTAAAAGTATTTCTTTAGTTTCCATTCAATATTGTAGCAGATATTATGATATGATAAGAACTTTTACCTAGCAAGCTGAACATTCACAGTACAATAGTAGCCAACATCTAATGTTTTTAAGAGGATTGCCTCTTTTTTTTGGGGTGCTCTTGCAATGCAATTTTCTATCTAGAGGGAATAAAGCCTAAAAAGTGCCATATCGGCCAGAACAAAAGTCTGTCTATCCTTGCACCTACTAACAGTGAGAACAAAGGTATAAGAAACAAGGTATATACTTCCCATAGTACTGTGTGCTTTTAATCAGGAATTTAGAGGCTTCCTGAACTGCAGCTGTGTTGAGATCATGATGTTTAACAGCCACTAATACACTGACTAGACAGTAGTTTCTTAACTCTGAGCTCCATAACATCCTGTGACAGTGAGCTCCCCAGCTTTGCTATCTGGGGGTTCCATTGGATGCCTCCTTCTTACTGTCTTCTGAACAACAGTGACTGATCATTCCTTATGCACTTTCTCTATGCCACTTTTCATTTCATAGAAGCTCTACAGTACCTAGTTGAAGAGTTCTAGAGTTTTAGTATCTTCTTGTGCAAATTTTCATTTCTTTGATCCTCCTTTTGAGATGGGGGATCAAAGCTACATTCTGGACACAGCCTTGATACAATGGAGGACCAGGGAATGAAGTCTCCCTCCCACGGTTCGTTATGTGATGAGGTTTCCTCATCTTCACTAAGCTCCCACTTAGCCTGCACCATGTTGCCACTTGCCTCTTGCCAAGAAGACTGACGGCAGCCCACTAAGGACAGCTGAATCCACAATGCTGTGGGGGAGCTAAAAACAAAATAGGGTTACTGGCAGGGACATCACCTTCTTTAGGTCTCTGAAGTTGAGGATACCAGTCTAAATTTGAAAGCACCATCAATTTATATAGTGACATAAAAATATTTTTTGTTTGCTATTCTGTTACTGATAATCCCCAGCACCCTGCCTGGCCTTTATTTTGGATGAGTTTTGTACAATGAGTCAATGTTGCTGTGGAGGCTTCCATAATTACCCACACAAACCAACAGTTATGTCTAAAGGAGCTATTACCTTACAGGAAAAAAAAAAAAAAATCATTAAGGGCCTACCATTGTGTATGCAGGATAATTTTTTCTCTCTCTACACCATTTTAGCAGGTATTTTCACCCAGTCACCCAGTGTCATAAACTTCCTCCACAACTCTTCCCTGTCAACTCCAAATTGACTATTTTGGATAATTTTATAATATCTGTGAATTTTCATTTTATTTTATTTTTTAATTGCCGTTTACCAAGCATTTATGAACAAGTTGAACTACACCAGCACCAGGCAGGAGCACAGGGGCAGCTGGGGAAAGTGATGAGGGTCAGAGCCGAACTGGGTTTGGAGGAAGGAGGTAGATATCAGAGTCAGGACAAACTGAGGACAGGAAGCAGGGGAAGATCAGAGATGACTCTAGCAGAGAGGACAGCAAGAGGCTTGGCTGAGTCAAGAAGCATCTGTACACAAGGCAGCATCCAAGCTGATGACTGAATCAGGCCAGAGCAAGGTTTTTTAGAAGTTAAATCAGAGCTACTGTAATATAAGACAAAAACTAAGGGAGCATACTTACCTGGCAGTGTGAGAGTTACTGTCACGTTCTCTGCCACTGGGATTGTCCTGATAGAGCAGGTCACAGGCCTATATTTCACTAATGAGATTAATAAAGACCCTGGAAAATGGGTAAAAACACTGCCTACAGGGTTAGGTTATACACACAGGGTCTGGTACCAAGCCTCTGCAGTGATACTTGCAAAACTCTGGCAAATGATAAATCATGGACCATTTATTTCTATCTCTTGTTATTAATCTATGGAAGGACTTAGATTCTTTAGGAAATCTTAGTGATGTAAATGTTGCATTTCTACTTCTACAACAATAGATTGTAGTCCCCAAACTTGCTATTTGATTTTTCCCATTCTTGCTAACACATTGTCAAATTATTTTAATAATGATAAAATTAACCAGCCATTAAAGAAATAGGAAAACAAATAATCAATGATGAACTGTGTTGGTTTAATGTGTTCCTTTCTTCAACAATAAATTGCTTAAAAGGAAGAACATATCCAACTTTTCTGTCTTCATTTTAACAATTTTGGCCTGTTTTAGAAATTACTTCCTTACTTTTCTGTTGTGGGGAAAATAGGAAAAAAAAGAGACGCAGCTTTCAAGATGTCCCTTGTGTTCTGAGTTTTTAATGAAGGCTAATATAACTGTTATTTGTTAGGAGGTTTGTTTTCATCCCACCATGTAAATGACTGATACCTTTCTGTGTAGTAACCTATGTCTTTCAGTTATATGGGCTTTTAGAGGAACAAAACACTAGAAATTCTATGGATACTGATGTGTGATGGAAATCCTGTATCACTGCCGAAGATTTTCTTTTATATGCTCCTATGAAGCCGCTAAAGTTCCTATGAGATCTATAACATTGAACTAAAGGCAATAATTGTGAAATGTATTTGTCCTTGTGCTGGAGCAGGTATGTTGGTAGAAAAATATTGCAACCTGTGGGTTGGAAAACATGACTAATTGTCAAGCAAGGACCTCAAAAAAAAAAGTATTGGGTCATGTATGAGAAAATCCACCCCAAATATAAAAGCAAGATGTAAAAACCTTGCCATGTAAATCCAACAGAGGACAGCAGAAATGGTCTGGTAGGGGGTTTTAAGCTGCCATCACTGTGCAGATGCGGAATGAGGGATGGACACTCCGTTTCCCCTGTGTGTTTACAGGGACCAGTAATAGCGGGACCAGCTCCTGCCACCATGGCTGTGTGACTCTGCCCTGCAAGCAGAACCCCCAGACTAGAGTCTATTCCCTGTGTCTGCCGGGTTCGCACTGTGCTGAAAAAGTAAAACAACCTGAGAGATAACGTAACATTAACACAGTATCTCTTACCCTTCCTAAGGAACAGGCTGAACGGTCCGGTCCTCAGGTAAAAAATGTTTGTGTTCCCGTGTTGCTGCAGATGATGTCAGTTTAGCTGAATGCAGCCTTGTTGTGGAAACAGGCTACACCTGTGCTACTAAGTACAACAGGCTAAAGATCACCAGCTGGTACTACAGCACAGTTTGCATCTGCACAGATAAATTCTCTCACCCCCTAAACCGGGGTGGCTGTAGCCAAGCTTCATTTTGGGGATGTTCACTGGGCTACAGCAGCCCCTGAACAGTGCTGAGGTATTGTCCAGCTAGGGGGAACACACAGCTGGGACTGTGCTGGCAACAAAATAACATGAACTACTGTGTAGTTTTTGGCCAGTGCCCAGGCTCTGCTGGTTGACTGTTATGGACACAGCTCCAGGTGCCGAGTACAGCCTGTGTATCTGCATGGGCCAGGTCACTGGCCTGCAGAGGCTTGATCTGGATGCAGCAGAGACACTCCATGGCGGTACGTGGCCCCAGTCCTGAGCCTGCGCACCATCCTCAGCCAGTGTACCTGTGTGGCCTGTTTCTGGAGGTACCTGGTCGGGAATGTGCCTGCTGCCTTACCTGAGAAGGTCTGACAGGCTCTTGGGGTCTGTGGCAGCGAATCATTCAGTGAGGCACCCACAGAGCAAAATTGATTTTGCATTAGGCATTTCCCAGCCTATTTTCGATGGCAGGCAAATTCATGATAAGCAGAGTTTGTCGGTAGATAAGTTATAAACAGAGAAAAGGACTACATTTGTCAAATTGGTGATTTTCTACCAATTCCTCGCTCGGCTCCAATTCTCAGCTATATCCCAGCTGTCCTGAGGATTAATTAGTTAATATTTATGGAGCACTGTGAAGATGAAGACTGCTAGACTGGTGCTAAATGTTTTATTTACATGGTTTATAAACAGCAGCCCAGCACTCCCACATGGGGTTCAGCCCATGCCTGTGTTCACAGATTTCCACTGCAGGTTGAACCAGGATGGCTTTTATCATGATGTAATGTATTTTTATTGCAGTACTAGAGCAAATGTATCCTTTAAATTATGTGATTAGTTTCAGTACAGCTCACTCTCCAGAATAGCTATCATAAAGCGTGAGACTTTGAAAGCATTGCCAAATTTAAATTTAGACTTCAGTCTATGATTTCATGTCAAAAATTTATGCACAACCTCATTTGTCAGGCAGCATTATTGATTTTATAATGTGTGATGTTTTTCTTATTGAAAAGTGTTCCTGGGCTTGAGCTTATTAACACAGTGTTGATTACTCTTTGGGGGCAAGCAAACGGTTTTTCCATTTATTGAAGATGATAAGAAATGGGAAATCATGGGTTTTTTACACACATTATGTGAATGAAAATTATGGTTACTGATTAAATAATATGAGGCTTGAAAGTTAAAGTATAACACAATGCTTCCCCTTCATAAAGTTGCATAAGTTGCTAGAAAGTCTGTCTGTATTTTACACACCTATTAGTAGTGTTACTTTTCCCTCTTTTTTACTGCAAAGTTTACATAAAAGCACAATATTGCATATGTCTTTTCAGCAGTTCCTGCATCAACTAAAGTGATAACTCTCTGCTTGAGACATCGTCATGCCCATAGTGAGTAGATTCAAACATGCCAGAGGATTATACTTTTTGTAAGGGATAAACAGTAAGAGAGCAGAAGACTGCTAAGAAATGTAAAATCAAAGGGTTTTTTTATGTTTCGGGTGAGAGTGTGCATTGGGTTTGGGTTTTTTATTTTCTCAAAGACATGCATGGGATTTAGATACCCAATGTTTTTGGGTTTTTTGTTTTATTTTGTTTTGGTTTGATTTGCTTGGTTTTTTGTTGGTTTTTTGTTTAAATATTTTTGGCTTAGGGTCATGATGGCCTATGAAAAACTCAATTAAATCTCTTACTACACTGAATAAAGAAGCAAGCAGCCTTCTCTCTTTACCAGCCCTTCCTGTAAGGTTATAATGATATAAACTGTATAATGCTGCAATAGTGTAATATTGCAGTATTACATCAATGAGGTACAGATCAAGCTTCTGGCCTTATTGGAGTCAATGTCTAAACACCTCTGACTTCAGTATGGCCAAGGCTTCATTTGTTATTTTTCCATGACACTGCTCAGGAGGTACTCAGTCCGGTGTACCCTGACATGTGCTCCGTTCTTAGTTCCTCAGATACTCAGGTAAAGATTCAGATAGAAGAGATGCTCAGTTCATGTTTTTCCCTAAAAGCTGTCTTATTTTCACATTCTGGTTTTCACTAGGGAAATTGCTGGCAGAAGCTCCTCTTATGTAGTGTAAACACATAAATACACTTTGCAGCAATTAATATTGGTCAAGATTCAAGACTATCCCCACATCTCCACTCTTTTGGAATCCATTATCAACTTTTTCATTATTAACACACCACTCAATTTGGCTTTATAGAATGCCTATAAACTCCTCCTATTATGCCACTTTCATGTTTATATCCCAAGCCTTTCTCCTCCTCCCAGAGGAGTCTGTGGAAATATGTGTTACTTTCAAAACATGTAGCACTGGGCTATTAAGCTGCAGGTTGATAGTGGCTGAATAGGCAACTTCTTAGAAGTAATTCTTCATGTCCTCTCCTTCTTGATAGCTCAGAGTCTAGGTCTCCTCTGGAGACTTAGTGGCAGATGGTGGTAAAGCTGAAATTAGCTGAAATCTTGCACTCTTCCAATGATTATCTTGCTTCCCGGAATGCAAAACAAGGGTAGATATCTCCCTTGAAGGAAGCTGATATGGGTCTTGGGCAGGCACAGCAGGGAATTCATTGCAGTATCTTCTGGTGAGTTTTCAGCCTGCTGTCCTGCTTAAGACCACTTGTATTTTCAATTATCTTTCAGATCCTCTTTTCATTTTGCTCAATCAGAAATACAGAATAAAGCCTACCGCCTGTTTTCCATCCAATTCACTCACAGTCTTCTGTCACAATTATTGTACTGTAATCCTCTCTCTTCATTTTAATCCTTTTCCATAGTCAGTTTATTTCAGAATTAGGATTCTTATCCTTTGATCTATTAATTTACAGTTTAACCTTATGATCTCTTTCTGCTTTTTATTTGGGGCATTACTGAGGATTGCTTAAGTGGGGAGGAGAAGGTAGAGCAGAGCCTTCATATTACACATTAAGGATCTCTAAAAGGAAGGCATTAGGGGAGTCCTCCTCAGGGATGGCTACTGGGAGAAAAATGCAATTTGGATTTTGATTTGAAATCTAAGCAGAATATGGAAGCTAGAAATGAAGGAGCTGGGCAACATCACTCTGATGTTCATTCATTGACCAAAACATAGTTAAATTTGCTGAAAAGCTTCAAATAAAGTACAGCTGATTTATTTTAAAAAGCAAAAGTCCCCGCTACAACACACATACACCACACCCTGTGAATTGTTTAATTTTTTTCCAAAGTGAATAGTCTGGCTTTGGTATCAAATGCTTGAGAATAGAAAAATCCTTTTTTTTTTTTTTTTTTTTTTTTTTTCCCCAAAAGCCAAGAAACACTTGAGAATGAAGTGAAACTTTAAATTGAACAAAACTTTTCCTTTCAAGTTGAAAAATCTATTCTTTGCAGGAGCCTGTTCATGTATCAGAGGTAGCAAGTTTAATGGTGATATTGTTTAATAGAAAATGGGGGAGCACACAAAAAGTGACAGACAGAATGGTTGCCTGAGTGGACAAGACAGAAGGATGACTGCTCAGTTAAATAGGTGGACCTAGCACAAGTACTGAACCATTCCGGAAATCTGTAGCTATTTTTCCTCATGTTCTTTAAGGTGCAGCTGTCAGTTTCCTCTTTTGTGGGAAAAGGGATGAGGAGTGAGGATGGGATCAAGACACTGCTTCGTGGTTGGACTGGCAGAGAGGTCCATGGGGAAAAGGTTTCAGGAACCCTGAGCTGAAATACTGCTTTAGCTGTATACTTCCCACATAATTGCAAGGAAGCAATGCCATGATTCAATTTCTCTCCTCCAAAATGGGAATAATACATCCCTTGCTCAGAGAGGTGTTGCAAAAGGGTAAACCCATCAGCAGAAATAAGGCATTGCAGTGAGACAGGCCACTGAAGAAATCTACTCAGGATTCTTAAACTCACCTGGCCTCAACAACCACCTGGGCAGGACGTGGGGTCTTCTCACAGGACTGTACAAGTACACCTTGGAAGAACCAATAACGTCAATGTGGGATTTTAAAAGTAAATAATAAAACACAAAAGAAAAACAATTTGCAAAGACTGCACGAAAATGAGAGTAACAGCTTCTTAGGAGTCTCTGCAATCTGTCATGTAAATAGAAAAGATACAGGCATCTGCAGAGAACTTCTAGTACATATGGGGACACATTTCAGATTGTCTATCCTGCACCCAAAACACTGCAGTGTGTTCCTTTGCATATTGGTGCTTTAGCAGCAAGTGGAAGTGAGAAAAGCTGCAGTCACCAGCCTCAATTTGTTTGCATAAATGAAATGCTCTTCACAGTTTGCCCTTAATGACTTAATTATTTGTCCACCTGACACACAGTGCTCTAAAAGTATGTGCCTAGAGGTGAGCAACACAGTCACACCCCTCTATAGGAAGAAACCAGTTTGACAAAATACCAGACAGAGAAAAAACCCATCTGCTTCAAAACCAGATCTTTGCAGGCTGTGACTTTTCCTGAGGGGAAAAATAAAAAATCGTGCATTTGCTTATCCAGACGAAAATGGTGCCATTTCCAAAAATATAAAATCCCTAAAAAATGAAAATAGAACAAGTGGATCAGCTCTTTTTAAGTCACATTTTCAAATTTGAAAAATGTTGTAGCTTTATCTTAAAAAGCCTTGCCTGTAGTGGATTGTAAATATTTTAAATCATCACAGACAGTTCTAGTGGTACCTCTTCATTTATCTGATGTTTTTTTTCAAATCACTGTAATGTCTAAGAATCCTGATTCTATGGTATATGTTGATGTTACAATAGATGTATAAATCCATATGTGAAAATTTATTGTCAGATGCGAAGCCTTACTGGTCCTTAGCCTCTGTGGTGTGATATTCTGCTGTAGTGATGCCAGTGGTCAACACACAGTAACAGTGACCTCTCTTTGTACACAAACTGCACATTTGTCATAGTTGCTATAAACATTGGAGCAAGTCCTCAGATTTTAAATACTTGAAAACTGCCAGCAAAGACAGAGAACTCTGCTAAAGCTTGGAGCTGGCTGTGACTCCTGGTTCTGGGCCAAGTGGTCTTCATGAGCATGAGGAGACATTTTCTGAGCACCATTTGCTTTTTCTCCTCTGAAAAGAAGATTGGTGGTCAGCTGTTTTTTTTCATATTGTTCTGTGGCAGCTGGAGAACCATTAGTGGTACATATACCCTCGCTTTATAGCATATAGACACTCAAGGAGATTTGAAAAGATGCCCTGTAGTCTAGCCCATTATTAATGTGTCTGCTTCTTTAAAAGGTCAACCTATTTTAACGATCAATTCTGTGCAAGAAATGTTTTTTGAAATGAGTGCTGTGATATTCTTCTGATTTTGATTCTCTTAACCCCCCTGTAAAGTAATAAAGGTATAAATATTAAACATCCCATTTCCTTTAGAGCTTGGATTGATTGGGGGTGGAATTCTGATGGCCAGTGTGATTCATTCTCCAAAACCAAAGAAAATCACGCTGTGATAGAATAATAGAGTACAACAGAACAGCTTAGGACATGCATGATCACTGGTACAAGCCCAAAACCTGAATTGCTCCAATGTTAGGATTCAAACAGCTGTTCTGCCTAAGGGAAAGCTGTGGATTTGTCCCCACAGACATGCTTTCTGCTCCTTACTTCAATCCTTCTCTGTTAGACTTTCCACTGGGATCTTATACTTGGACCTTAGTTTGGTATTTCAGTTCCACATAAACAAAGTTCCTTAGTGGAGATCTTCGTAGGCTCAAAAATTTGTTGTGTGGGTTTGATTGTGAACCAGGAACTAATACTGAAAATAATATGTTCTACAGTAATTGTAAACCTGAATGTCGAGTTTATTCATTCTTTGCTAAATGGTGTATTTGGTCAAAGAAAAGTAATGGTGCATTTTTCAACAAGTACAAATACATTTGATCTTTTTTGTGCTTGTTTGTTGCAAAAAAAATGGCTTTGATGGCTTAGTGTGTTTGAGTGGAGTGTATTTTAACTGTATTTGTCCTATCAGCTATGAGAATCTCAGGATTGGGTTGCATGCCAGGGCAGCAGTGAAATTGTTCTAATGAATATACTCATTCAGCTGTGGGCTCTATTGTGCAACCAAATAGTAATTGTCTGACTTCCAGAAATTGTCTGACAGACTGAGTTGTTTGAAAATGTGCTCTCCCCTCTTTTATTTCCAAGTTCCTAGTCATGAACACCTTTGTTCTTTTCATCTGCTTGTATGACAAAGGATGAGGAAAAGGCTGAGGTACTTAATGCTGTCTTTGCCTCAGCCTTTAATACTAAGTCCATTTGTTCTGTGGGTACCCAGCCCCCTGAGCTGGAAGACAGGGATGGGGAGCAGAATGAAGCCCCTGTAATCCAAGAGGAAATGGTAAGTGATCTGCTGCTCCACTGGGTGGTGGGATCTACCCAAGGGTACTGAGAGAGCTGGTGGAAGTGCTCACCAAGGCACTTTCAATCATTTATCATAAGCGAACTGGGGAGGTCCCAGTTGACTGCAAGGTAGCAAATGTGACGCCCGTCTGCAAGAAGGGCTGGAAGGAGGATCCAGGGAACTACAGGGCTGTCAGGCTGACATTAGTGCCGGGTGTATTGGGTCTGCTGAGCCCCATAGCAGCCCCCACAGAACTGTGCTTGTAGCAGTAGCTAGAAAGGTGTTGATAACACACTGGTGTGTGGCTACTGCCCAGCAGCGCTTGCACAGCACCAAGGCTGTCTCTCCAACATTCCCCCCCTCACCAGTAGGCTGGGGGTGGGCAAAGTCTTGGGAGGGGACGGAGGCAGGGCAGCTGACCCAAACTGACCGAAGGGATATTCCATGGCATGCATGCAAGGTCAACCAACAAAGGAAGGTTATGGAACACATTATTTTGAATGCCATCATGTGGCACGTACAGGACAACCAGGTGATCAGGCCCAGCCAGCATGGGCTTATGAAAGGCAGGTCCTGTTTGACTACCCTGATCTCCCTCTATGACAAGGTGACCTGCTTAGCCGATGAAGGAAAGGCTGTGGTTGTTGTCTGACTGGACTTTAGTAAAGCCTTTGACACCCTTTCCCACAGCATTGTCCTGGAGAGACTGGCTGCTCATGGCTTGGTTGGGCATTCCCTTCTCTCAGTAAAAAAAAAGCTGGATGGCTGAGCCCAAAGAGTGGTGGTGAATGGAGTTACATCCAGCTGTTGGCCAGTCACAAGAGGTGTTCCCCAGGGCTCAGTGTTGGGGACAGTCCTGTTTAACATCTTTATTGACAATCTGGATGAGGGGATCAAGTGCACCCTCCGTCAGTTTGCAGACGACACCAAGTTGTTGGGGAGTGTTGATCTGCTGGAGGGCAGGCAGGCTCTGCAGGGGGATCTTGGCAGGCTGGATCGATGGGCTGAGGCCAGTTGTGTGAGGTTCAACAAGGCTCAGTGCTGGGCCCTGCACCTGGGGCACAGCAACCCCAGGCAGTGCTACAGGCTGGGGCAGAGTGGCTGGAAAACTTCCTGGCGGAAAAGGACCTGGGGGTGCTGGGTGACAGCCAGCTGAACATGAGCCAGCTGTGTGCCCAGGTGGCCAAGAAGGCCAACAGCATCCTGGCTTGTGTCCAAAACAGTGTGGCCAGCAGGACCAGGGCCGTGATCATCCCCCTGTGCTGGGCACTGGTGAGGCTGCACCTGGAACACTGTATTCATTGTTGGTCCCCTCACTGCAAGAGGGACGTAGAAGGGCTGGAGCGTGTCCAGAGAATGATAACAGGGCTGGGGAAGGGGCTGGGGCACAGGTCTGATGAGGAGCGGCTGAGGGAACTGGAGGTGTTTAGTCTGGAGAAAAGGAGGCTCAGGGGGGACCTTATTGCTCTCTACAGCTGCCTGAGGGGATTGTAGGCAGGTCGGGGTGGGGCTCTTCACCCAGATAAGAGCAACAGGATGAAAGGAAACGGCCTCAAGCTGTGCCAGGAGAAGTTTAGATTGGATATTAGGAGACTTTTCTTCACCAATCGAGTTGTCAAACATTTGAACAGGCTGCTCAGGGAGGTGGTTGAGGCACCATCCCTGGAGATATTTAAAAGACGTGTAGATGTGGCATTTAGGGACATGGTTTAGTTGTGGAATTGCAAGTGCTAGGTTTAACATTGAACTCATGATCATAAAGGTATTTTCCAACTTAAATGATTCTATGATTTATGTTCCTAAATCTCTGTGATGTAGAAAATTTCTCTTACTTTAGCTGAGTATATTTCTTATGGTTCAGTTACTTAAGACATCTGAAAGTGATCTGCAGCAATGAACAGACATTCTTTACACTGTAGTTTGTTATACCCAGGGAGAAAGGAACCTGAAAATGTAAATACTGAATGGTTTCATGTACTGCAGCCTATCTGCTAAAAAAAAAAATAAATTAATTATCTGACTAAAAGTTGATAGGGAAGTATTAAAAAATCAATTGTACATAGAACATTTTTCACTATTGCTTAATATGAGTGTTTATGTGACAGGTACATGTTTAAACCAAAGAAAACCCTCATAGATGCTTCAGGCTTTTATTCTGCCTATCACCATAGTGTTGAAGGCTTATACCTGTTAAAATACACAAATGGTCATCTTCCTCTAAATTAATGGGAAAGACACATACGAAGTCACTCAGCATTTATTACCTCTAAGGATTTATGTATGTGTGTATATGAATGGTGCAAAAGATATATTATCTCTCTTTATGTCATATACCTTTGAAACACACACAAATACATATACTTATTTAGATATACGCGCATACACATGATAATCTATTTTTCATGAAAAGCTTTTCAGCATAACACCAGGAAACCAAATCCCTTTTTCTACTATTAAGACTAATATAATATGGTTGGAAATGGTGCAATACTACATACAGTGTAAGGTGGATGGGTCTCAAGACTTTTCCAGTCCAGTTACCACTAAGGCTGGTGGGTGCTTTGTCCTTCTTAAAGACTGAGTTTCCCTAGCTACTCTGCCAAGATGGCAATTGCATGTTCATGATGTGGCTTGAGGGCTGTGATCATTTGTTTAGAAACTGGATTAAAGTCACCAGTTTTGTTCATGTTATTGCCCAACGGAAAGCTGAATAATACCTTTACATCACATGCAAATAGATAGTAAGATGGAGATGAAAGGTTTTGTATTTCAGCACGTCTCTACCATTCTTTACCCTTCCTTACATCTTCACACCATTTATAAGTATTCAAAGCTAATTAAAATGAGGATTGAACTGGGTGATCTGAGAAAGACTTTCAGTCACATTCTTTTTTATGATTTCTCAGTGAATCTCTGCAAGGTCTGTCTTCCCTAGAAGTACAATGGAGGGGAAGCCAGATTGCTCTGGGATTGGTAATATGATGTCGAGTGTTTTATTTCTGCAGTGTCAGTACAATGCCAGTCTAAGTCTGTGTGACTAAAAGTTGTTACCATCTGATGGCTCTTCAATGGGTTATTGGAAATGAGTTTCATGGTTCCAGTTTCCAGCAGTGAGGCATCCACATCAGAAAAGCCATCATTGCACTTGGCAGTACTAATTGGCACCCTTGTCACCAGCCGGGGACTATAATGGGCTGATGGTAGTCCCTTCAGATCAGAGCTTAGGAACATTGCTGTTGAAGCTTTTATTCCTGCTCCCTGTGCAGTACATTTTTTTGTGTGGACAGACACAGACATTTCCAGAGCTGTCAGTCTGGTACTTTTTCCCACAAGTCACTATATTCTAATAAAAAACATTTTGTCAAAAATATTTATCAGAGATTTATAGTGGTTTTATGTTTCAATTTTAAGTACTGTATTTTCAGCAGTGACGTTTAGAGCATATTAGGACTTCCTACATTATATGGTTAAATGTTGTCAATAATTTTGGGGAACATCATTAAAATCATGCACAAGATTAAAATCTTGTACCCATGTGGCTTTCACAGTGTCAGAGAATTTTATGCTCTTAATATATTCTTACTGTATCCTTTTGAGGTTAGGACACCTAGACTTGTCATTTTAGAAAAGTGAAAGGGATGTGGACAGATATCCTCTTCCAGATCCAAATGCACTGGTTTGTAGAAATCTCTGTCCTCAGCTGCCATCCTCCTAGAAGTTACTGACTCCACTACTGCTCTGGCAGGGCAGTTTGTATGAATGTCCCCTGTGTCGCTCTAGGGTAAATCAGACTTTTTCAGACCACCCAATTATTCTACTAGAAGTAGCCTTGCAAATTTTGCCTGAAGGCACTTGGAGAAATTTCATACAAGCTTTCACCAGCATTTACATGAGCTCAGTAAATTCTTGCAGTGTGTAACAATGAGGTCCTAATCCCATCTTCTGACAAAGGTGGGACCAAAAGAGAAAGTTTTTCCAGACTGGAGGTGCAAGAAACTTTACTAGGTTCTCTAGGGCAAAAAAAAAAAAGAAATAGGCAAGTGCTAGGGTAGCCAAATGACACTAGCACTTATCAAGATATTTGCTATTGGAGTGATAGTTAAAAAGGGTTAATGCTATTAACAGAATTCATTGCAGAGTCAAAGTAAGGCCCTGTTCAGTAGGGTACATATTCTTCTTTAAGGGTATGAATATTTCCTTAAGGTCAATGAGATTATTTACATATTTAATCTCAGACACTTACCTACACACTTTGATGAAGTGAGTTTTACAGTAGTAGCATTGCTAAAAAAACCACTATTAGAAGTGTTAAAGGAATAAGAACACTACTTGGGAGAGGGGCGTGGGGGAAGAGACAGCAAATGAGAAAAAAACAAGAAAGAAAGGGAAAAAGAAAGACAGAGATAAGAAAGAAAGAAGAAAAGAAAGAAACGCCTTTACATTTCTATTCTTGAGCTAAAACGAAACGTTTTTAAGAATCTGTAGTGTTTAAAAAATTACTTTTTGCTTTCAATATTTTGCCTGTGATCAGAGCTGGAAGTGCCAAACTACTATGAGAAAAGCTGTTTTAATGTTAATTTAGGCCATGGACAGAAGCAGAAGTGTGAAAAATCTCACTACCAACGATCTTTCACGTTACATTTCTTTCCAGTTTGAAGTTTCAAGCAGTTAGTATTAACACTTGATTTTGGATCCTAATCTCAATTGAACCTGAACCTTTTCAGGTACTGTCACCACTAATTAGGACAGCTGAATCTGTGTTTACATAATAATAAATAGCTGTTGAGAACTACTTCTGAGAGCATATGAGTTCCAATGAACTTCCATTATATCACTCGTTCAGCAAAGTATGATAAATTAAATGGTGGAAGTCAATACCACAAACTCTAATCAGGGTGAAAATTTTGTGGTTATAATAAAGACCTTTTATACTCTAACTGCTTAGGTCCTTTTACAGTGCTTATAACTGTGATATCTGAACAATACTCATGATCTCTGTAAATCTTTTCCAGTCACTGGCATTCATTAAGAATGAATCTGACAGTTTGTGTTCTAATAATTATGATGCAGTAAAGAGTAATTATAGATTTTTATTATTAAGCAGTCTATGTTATTAATGTGAATAGTAGATGAGAAAAACATTTGTGAATTGCCTGTAGATTTGCTTTCAAGAAAAGAAAAAAATAAAAAAGAATGGCAAGTAACTTCTCGGCAATGGAGGAGCTTTCTGGTATCCATGGTTTTACAAAGCTACCAGCTGTGAATTTTCATACTTCCTCTGGTGTATGTGCCATTGATCACTATATGAACTGGGATAATGAATTAGACACAGGCTTGAAATGCTAGATATATGTTTGAATGTATTATTTGTAAAGAAAAAAATCTGTGATAATACAAAATACCTTAGCAAATGGAGAAGTCCCCTCTCATACTTAAAAAGGCCAAAGGAAAGCATTTAAAAAGAGACTTTTTCCAAAAGAGAATAATCAAGATTATAATCTGTTTGTTTAACTAGAGATGAATGACAGAAATTTATGTATCTTTTCTAGCAAGTGTTATACAGTACATATTGTATGCCATAATAACTGTACGTGTACCTAGACCTGCTTTTCTTGTAAGTTCATCAGTCAAAAGATGATTGATCATATTGTGTCATGTTGAGTCAGGTTCACTGCTGTTGTTGATCAGCTTTATTGAGGTTAGGGAAGGCATGGTATCCTGCACCACCTGAAGATACATCTCCTTTAGTGAGCCCTGTGATTATACATGGTTGGCTGTGTGATTGGTGGTTTTGCTGTCATCTGCTGCTCCTTATCAATATCTTGCCTCCAACAAATATATTTTTCTTCCACTGGAATGGTCACTGGGAATAAGTTCAACAGCATATTTTTATAATAGCTAGACCTATGATGCAGTAAAACCCTGCCTATGATGTAGTAAAAGAGATTTATTTACCTCTGAGTCTTTCTACTGACCATAACTAAGTGAAAAACTGTCTTCAGAACAATTCAGCATCAGATTCATGATACAGTCATGAAGCCCCATTGAAACCTGACAGAAACCTTTAAGGATCATTCTGTCTGGAGGAAGTTTTGTTTATACGTAATGCACTAATTTATTTATACAAACATAAGTGTAAGAGCTGAGATCCTCATTTGAGTGTTTGCATGCCTGGGAAAATTGATAGAAACACATCAGAGGGACTTTTCTGATATACCAAATCCAAAAAGAGGGAAGTGAAAGGATGGATGCTTGTGGAGGACATGCTCCTCCTCTCTTTGCTTTCAGTCTATGCTGAAATGCTGATTCAGCTTGAGTCTTTTTAAAGATATCACACTGGAAGAAACGAACCATCTCTGAGGGATATTTTTGGACTGCAGACTAAAAAAAAGTTCAAACAGTGTTTAGAAAGCCACATTTACAAGCCACGCTGTGTGCTGTGATAGTAGCTTCCACCAAAATCAGACATTTTCTCCTAACATGTTCTCGAGTGGTAATGGAATATTGTCCATCCTCATGTTGTGATCTGGCCACATGCCAACATAGCTTGTGGCTATAGGATGCAAACAGGATATCACACAGGAGTCACTATCAGTTCAGATGTTGCTCCTAAGTAATACCTAAGCCTTTGTTATTGAAATACCACCATCTGAAAGTAATGTTACTCAGATGTTATTGGTGCCATATTGCCTGTGCTTCATCAATGTGATCTTTGTAATAGCATCGTACTGTTTAGGTTACGTGGCAGGAGGCTCATCTTCACACACTCAAAGGACCACAGAGGGTCAATGGCAGATGGGAGAGCCCAGTAACACCCTACTCCAGCTACTCCCAAGCCCACCACAGGAGCCATCAGCTGATCAAAGGCTCATCTTCACAAAGACCAAAGAAGCACAGTGGTGCTTGGGGGGCGGGGGGGGGGGGGGGGGGGGAAACCAGTGCCAGCAACTGGAGTCAGAAGACAGATCAGAGGGCCCATGTATCTGTGTTGCCAGCAACTGGGGAGATGGGAGCGAGTGGATTACAGTGCCAGCATCTGGAGTGAGAGGGGGTATTCACGCCACTGTGTGGGCACTGGCAAACATCAAGCCTCAGCAGCCAGTGAGTAGGTGCAGTTTCCTGGGAGCCAGGGAGGTGTGTGTCTCTCTAAGGGTGAGACCACAGAAGCAGTTGGCTGTTGGAGGGGCCAGGGGAATCCTGGCCAGCTGACAGGTTCCCTGGGGTCTGGGGGTGGCCTGAGATGCATGCATGCGTGCGCGCGTGTGTGTGTCTCTGTGTGTGTGCGTGCACATGTCTTTGTGCAAGAGGCAACTGGGGAGAGCTAGGATCCATGACCAACAGGATGAACTGTGTGTCAAATCTGTTACTGGACAGGCCTGTAGTGCGTATGTGTCAGTGCACGCAAGGGTGTGTGTACCAGCAGCTGAAGTGCATCTGTGATCTTAGGGCTCATGTATCCAGCTGCTGCAACTGAGGAGACTGGGACCTAAGCACAGCTACTGGGCAGATTCAATGCCTGAGCCTGGCTGCTGTAGGGATTTACATTGCGTGCATGTTGTGTATATAAATTCCTACTACAGACCTTCATCTTGCTCAACCAGAGAGCGGAATAGGATGAGGCTGTTGGTGCTGAATGTGTCCCTATGTGCTGATCTGTGTGGGCAGCTGTGTATGTATGTGCATATGTGTTAAATAAGTGTGTTTGTGTGCATGTGCCTAGTAGGAATATATGCTGAGCTTTGATTCTCACTTGACCTGGACATCAAGCTTGAGGTATAGCAGCCTTGACTCTCTGGGCCTGCTGGATTCAGCAGCCCCTAACATTAAGGACTTTCAAATGGCTTTCTTGGTAAATCTAAGTGAGAGGAAAATTACAAAGAAAAAAATTATGGACACCAGAGAAAAGAATGGCTTTCCTGTGAGGGTACCTTAAATGCAGGCTGAGATAAGGAAAATGGGACTTGGGAATCTGCCTTTAGATTTTGGTTGTTATCGGTGTTTGTTATTCTTACAGAGGCTGGAATGTTTTTCTTTTAAACTAGGCATCTGGTCTTAATTTTTAGTTATTTTCTCTAACTGAGAGGAGCTATTGCAAGATGGGTGGAATGCCACATAAGTGAATAGATGAATTTACAGAAAAAAAATAAAGACTTAGAGACTTCATGTTCATTCAGGTATCTGTTTTCTGAATGCTGCGTGCTTGCTTATTCTTTATGTCTTTTGGAACAAATATTTTACTACAGAATACTCTGCAAAATTGTTGTGTATCTCTTTTCACAAGAAAGTTCCTGAAAACCTCAAGACTTGTGTTTTTGATGGGATTCTGAGGAGTGTGATAGGACTGGAGAACCTGGGCTGATCTCGCTAAATTCAGAGCCAAGGCACTGACCTACAGGTCATAGTTGGTGCATGTTCTCTTACGCCATGGATAATGCAAGACAATTCAAGGCAGCTTATCTCCCAAGAAGTGTATTTACCTTGAGTGCTTCATTTTAAAAGTACAGCAAGAGCAGTTATTGTGGGAAGTGGATTCTCCTGTGTAAGGCTCTCTTTTTATATCAAAAGTCTCAGCAAATTTCTGGAGATTATTCACCAGAAAGATCTGACAAGGTCACTGGTATCTATATGTGCTTAATGACACCCTACAAAGGTGTGTCTTGAAATGAACTCACATATTGAAAGTTGTGACCTACATGTTTAATACAGATATCAGTGTCTCATATAAAATTAGGCAAAGTTCTGTGTTTAAGGGGATGAAAGAAATTACATGATTAGCAGAAGATTTCGTAAGCAATAGCATGGAGATTCTTAGTGAACTTGACTCTCTAGAATGGGGAAAAAATAATCTTCAGTGGGGTACAGGCAAAACAATCCTCTTCCTTCAGATACTGCTCTGCTGGTGAGGGTCAGATTCTCCAGTTTCAGCACAAATGAGTGCAAAAGAAGGGGTAGTTGTGATGTGATTCCATTTCGCATTGCCACAGGTGAGCTAAAGAAGTGGAGGCACTAAACAGCTCTTTTGAGTGTTGAACATCTGAAAATTGTAAAAGGAGAAATTCAGAGCAGTATCTTTTTCCCTTATTTCTGGAGCTCATAAAATTGCTGTGAAGAAGAAATATATACTTTTATAATAGACTACATAGTGATAAGCAGAAAGTTTTTGAAGAAAATAGCCTATTGGGAAGAAAACCTTAGATAACTCCAGAAGCTTTTTATGGACCATCTTCCCTTTCCCACACAAATAGAATACTGTGTCAAGGATGAAACATATTTTCAGAATAAAACTTAACCACTGCTAGAGAATGCACTTCCTATCTCTCCATTTACCAAAGATTGTCTTCCTTCTTTATTTCGGTTATAATCACTTCACCTCTTTACTCCTTGTGTTTGAATGGAAACACAAGCTGATGGATTTCCTGAACTGCATTCCACAAGCACATCCTCTGGGGCTGTTGTGTGGAGCATATCACATGCTCAGGAGGTGATCTGGGTAGAAGATGACTTTTTCTACTCTGCTAGCACATTTCTAGTGGGAGTAGTTGCCTGATCGGTTTCATCTGACACTGCCACAAAAGTCATGAACTGACCATGCTTGCTATTGGACAATTGCCATCTCTTAGGACATCTTTTATTATTACAAGATACCACAAGTTTTCCACACTGTGTCCCAGGCTACATATACCTCAAAGTCTTCCCTAAGTCTTTTCTGACTTGGATTGATTCACTTCTTTATGGAGATAAGAGAATTCTTTGTTCTCAGGCAGCTGCCATTCATTAGTGTTTCTCAATGTGTGTCTTGTAGACCACTGTCAGTTCATAAGACATAAGATCTGAAAAATGTGCGTCTAAAAAATGGCATTAAAACTTTACTTTTGTAAGACCCATATTTGTATTCCCACATATCTGGGTAAGCAAGTGAACAACAACAACAAAACCACACCAAAAAAACCCCAAACCAAAACCAACAAGAAAGAAAGAAAATACAAACAACAAATAAGGATTCAGAAACTAGTCAATTAAAAATCAGACTAAAAGAAAACCATAAAAGATGGTGTATGCATCTGTTGGGTTTTTTTTTTGTTTTTTTTTTTTTTTTTAAATACTAAATGATCTTTTAGTTTAGGGGGAAAAAAAAAGCAGCGCTGATCTAGACAATACTGAGCATAGTAAGTCATGTCATGTGGATTCATGCATAGTCAGGGAATAAGAATAATTTTATACCCATGACCTGTGGCCTCATGTGATGTGGCTTCTCTCAGAGGTCTCAAAAGGTAGCTACTAAAAGCAAGTCTTCAGTAAGTTACACTCCCTGGCCCAGGGTTTGACACTGCTGGCATGTGTTTAGAGATCTAAACAGCGAGCTATACCTATTCATGTGATGACTCCAAAAACAGACATTTGCCTTTCTTCTCTCTCTCTAGTGTTTTGTTGTTTTTGTTATTTTATTTTTTTTTAATCATCTCAGTTATTTAGCAAGATAATGACTGTGAACCAGGAAAGACAAGAAAACCAGAAAGGCTAAACCATAGACTCAGGGCCTGACGTGATGCTGGAAGATTATGATTGACAAAGTTGACAAAACTCTCCTGTTCTCTCACCCTGGTTTTAGTTTTCTTCTGTTGCATTTTTTGTTTTAAATCCATAGTGGTTGCCACTACCTGCCAAAAGCCTGGCACTGCTGCCTCACCAGCCCCTGTATAAACAATTGATGCCAATATCTGTGGCTGTGCTGCATTACCCGCTGAAAAATGAGCTGTTCCTGAAATGAACTCATGAGTTTTGTCTTTATTTCAATAATTACCTCACAAGTTTCTCCTTCCACCATGTGAGAACAATTCTGCCCCGTGGGCTGTTCTCTCCTAAGCAGATAACACCACGTGTGTGCTATTACTGCTCCATCTGCAGTGCTCCTGCCACATACAACTGGCTTTTCTAAGGACAGGGGTAGGGGGTCTTCCAGGGAGAAAGCCAACAACAGAATTAAGACACAACATGTTTGTTTTTCTTCTCATTGCTCTGATTTTTATCGTCTTTTCCTTGGTGAGCAGTTTCTTTCCCTTCCTGCTAGCTGCAATTTCCCCCCTGCATTTCTCCAGTGATGCTCACCACCCTGGGCTCATGGAGTTCATTCAATCTGGAGAGCCAATTCTTTTTTGGGAGCTTGCTTGCCAAGCAAGTTTTCCCAAGTTCTCAGAGCTCTGCATGTAACTGAAGTAATTATGGGATTAAGCTCATTAATAATGCGCACAGAAAAATCACTTTTGTTACAGATGGAGCTCTGGTGAAGAGAGAGGTATTTAAATGTCAACAATGTGAATTTCTGTAAATATCGCTGTGTGTATGTATACATTTATGACATATATATGCATTTTTATGTGTGTATGTCTGATGTACATATACACGGCTGTAGCTGCTGTTACAAAGTGCTGTTTCAGATGGAGCACTTACTAATAACAACTCTAAACCTCACTCCTTATAATGTAAATTCTTTTAAAACCCTGTGCTTACCTAGTGCAGGAGATTGCACATTCACTATGTGATGACACATAAGATACTGATAACAAGACTCAATTATCTGTACATTTACATTGTTTTCCTCTTCTTTTACCATCTTTTTTCTGCGGATTTACTGAGCTGTGAGGACTGTATAAGATACACAATCCTTACTGCATTCAGAATAAACTGTGAGGAAATTCAAGTAATCTCAAATGCAAGGAGGAGTGGGAAGCAAAAACTAATAGTTACACTGGGCTTTGCAGGCAGGGGCAAGGGGTAAGACTCCACAATGTGTATTAAAAATTGCATATCACATTGGGCGTGCATGGGTGCACACACGCAGACAATATTCATTATCATTGATGGGGCCATAGTAATTATTACAATGAATTTTAATAGTGAGGTAAAAATTAGACCTTTGCTGCCATAATAATAGTCTTTAATGTAACAAAATCAACCCAGATTTTCAATGAAACCAGCAAGATTGGGTTTTAGTTATTCATCTGCTCTGTTGATAATATACCACTGCATAGAGTGATGCTTCAAAAAGGGTTTTGTGTCACAAGTCTATTTTGGTCTGTTCTCACCATGGTGTCTCATGGTGCCTTCTTATTAAGTCAAATTTTTTCTCTTTTTTTAATCTCAGACTAAATGTGATTTAAATATTCCTCACAGGTGTTATCGGAATTAAAAAGGATGACTACTGCTCGTAGCGTGCTTTCTTCTTAATAGCACAATGCACAGAGCTCCTCCTGCTCTCCATCCTTATGCTGCATGCTGCTTAACTGTGGCTTTTAAGGTTTCATCAATTCCTACTGACACTTTACTGATAAATAGGTCGTTCAGAAATTCAACTGCATCCTAGTCTGAAGGGTGATGATGCTGTGAGGATACTGAATCATTTCCTTGGTCTTTCTTTTACCTCTCACAGCAGGCAAATCCCACCCAGTAAATCTTCAATGAATAGATTATAAATATTAAGGAATTCTCAGAAGTAGATTAAGTTTCCCGTGAATAGGGGAAAGAGGAGCAGCTGGATGTTCTCCCCATTTGAAGTCAGACTCAGCAACTGGATGGGGGTGACTACCCACCATTCCTAAAATGCAAAGCACAAAGATATTCACTTTCCCCAGCCATGTGGTCTACAGTTGAGCCAACACTTTCTGGGACTATTCTGCAAACACAGTGGAAGCCAAACACCTCCTCAGTGCATATCCTGAAATGGGCTTCTGTCTTGAGCACGTGAGCTTTGGGAGGGGTGGTACTTCTCACAGCATGGTCCAATGTCCCAATGGATGGGATGAGAGGGAGCAGGAGGATTGCCACAGCCTTAGTATAATGCCAACCTCACACCCTGCTCCTCTCTGCTATCTGCTTTTTTTGAATATTTCTCTCTTACATCAACAAATGAGAAAGGATGCACAGGTCCATGGTACCATGGTGCCAATGCCCCTCTTTTTCAGAGAAAGTGACAGTCCACAAATGAGTGAAAGCACCACAGAATAATTTCCATTTATGTAACTGAAGGCATAAACCTAGTGATGTCTCACTGGCACAAGAAAGTCTATTTTCCTTTGTTCTCCATTTCTTCCCATGGTGTTGTTACAGGATATTTCTTGCCATAACATAATACTTAGGGGATTGTCTAGATTGCATTATGCCAATGTGTTAGATTTTGTACCAACTGGGTCATAAATTGCACTGAGACTTTCCAAGTTTTGATTTTTAATGAGTTTTAAAACAAGTTACTGGACTTCTGCTTTGCAGGGATTCCACAAGTGTCTTTTCACATGCAGACCTAAGGTGATAAGAGCTCACTTGGATAAAACTATGTAGTAGTCCAGCATATTGTAACTTTTAATAAATTACATTGATTTATTGCCTTTATTGATTCACTGATGTACATGGAATGATCTGATTTCATAGACTTCTTTGTGGGGAGGGAGGGAGAGAGGAGGGAAACAAAGGCCTTTTATTAGTATCAGTTTTTCTATGAAGCTCTAAATGGTGAAATGCCAAGATGCAATGTGTTCTGGTGATGTATTGGACACAATTAGATTGAACAATGACTTGCTTATAAATCAAAGCAAAGGAGAAAGCATAAACCATTTCTAACCAAGTGACCATAGAGATTTTGAGACAAAAGGAGGAGCACGGTTGTTTTTCTCATGATTGATACTCAGTTTTTTGTGTCTTTGTCATGCATGGATAACAAACATATCTTTAAATTATCTCACATTTATGTGCTCTTCCTTTAACAGCTTTAGCATTGATTTATTATCATTTTATTAAGTACTGGTGTATATTTAGAACCTAAATCATACATGAAAAAAAAACCAATAGAAGCTTGAACAATAAGTTGTTTTTTTTCCCGAAATACCACAGAGACAAAAACATAAAAAGTAAGTGGTTTTTTTTTCTTTTCTTTGGTTCTCTGTCAAATAACAGGCAAAAGAAGAGAAATTCACATTTATAACTTACTCAGCAAATTTGATTCCCAAGGACAATGTGTTCTAATGCAGTTGTATAATCAGTTCTGTCCTCTCTCTCTTGAAAGCAGAGCATTGTGCTGTGATATAGAACAATAAACTGGTAAAAACTAAAGTACTAAAGTACTTTTTGCCAAAATTAGTCTATTTTAAAGACAGGATACAGTAAGTGACTTTATTATTGAATCATATGTCATACGCTACTACATAGACTTTTAAAACTATAATGTGGATAATATTGACAATGTAATGCACCTACTTGTTTTATCAATTCATTGTTTTATTAATTCAAGATTTTTTGACATATTTGAAAAGAACAAGCACAAATGATAAAAGCAGGAAAAATAATGGCCGTCAGAGGACCTGGGCTCTATTCCTGATCCTACTGAGGATTTACTGCAGAAATATTACCTATGCCACTATCTTCAAAGTTCATAGACATTAAGTTTGGATCACTTTTATGATCATCTCATCCAATCTTCTGTGTAACATAGGCAAATAACTTTTTCAGGGTTTCCTACTTCAAGCCTATATTGCACTTGAGCTTGAGAAAATTAGACACTTAAATCTTAGGCAGAAGGGGCCAAGGATTTAAATCCCTTTTGCCAAGGTGATGAACACCTTCCATTTTCTTCTTGAAGTTAAAGACAGCTGTGTATGTTCAATACCTCTAAAAATAAGGCCATCTTGAACAACCTCTCCCATCTTTCAGTAAGGTTATTTATATTTCTCTACCTCTCATCAGTGTTATGAATTCACTGTTATTTGTAAATCACTTGTTAGGAGGTGTTATAGAAATTGAAAATATGGTAATACATCATTTCCATTTACTTGAGAGCTCTCTGTGTGTGTGTGTGTGTGTGCATGTGATCTTTTTAGATATGGAGATGGGGTATTTGAAAAGCTGTTTTTCCCATCTCTTCCCCATGCATTCATGCCTGTACACACAAAATATTTAGAGAGTTCTCAACGTCATATACAGAGGAAACTAAGATTTTGAGACACTGGGGAGCAGAGAGAACAATAGGTTAATAAGAAGTCAGAAAGGTAGAGGGAAATAAATGAACTTGAAAATAGGAAGGGTTGTGCTGAAATGCCTTTACACTGGGCACCTTTTTTCTTTTGAGCAGAGGCAAAGCAAAATAAAATATTTAGATGATTTAAAATGCAGAGTCAAAGCAGCCTTGCTTCTTGTATAGGTCTTCTGAATGGGATTTGCTTCTGTGTGAAATTAAGTGCATTGCATTTCTAACACCCGGGACATATTAGAAAGTGATCTGCATTGCCTCAGGATTTTTAGCCCATGCACGATTTAAATATATTACCACAACAATTAAAATGCAGGCATCTTTTCTCAAATAAATACTTAGTTTAACCTTCCATCAGGACATTAGCATTTATATATATATATGTATTTTTATATATATATATATATATAACATATATGCATATACATATACAAAATATAAATGTTTGGATTTTTGGTTTTGTTTTGTTTCATGGGGGGCATTGAGCTGATCATATGAAAAATATCTTTCTTTAACGATGCAGTACAAGTAAATCCCTACAGAAAACATGCCAGAATTGTCAGGCATTGCTTGGAATATCTTTAGTATAGAGCAGGACACATAACAAGATTTACCCACTGCCTTGGAGACAGAGAAGGGGTTGTCACGAGGACAGTTCTTAAGAGTTTTTACAAAAATGCATGGCTCCATCTGTCTTCTCTCTTTTCCTTGGCTACGAGAACAGCCTAGCAATTTCAATAACCCAACAAGGGACCTCATGCACCAGGAGAAGTGAGGAACAGATTTTTCAATTTGGCACCATTCTGATTTTTTTTTTTTTAAATGGCAGTTGAAATAATTATCCGCAACTACAGGCAGCTGATGGATAGCATGTTTAATCTATGGATCTAGCTTCATGCTCTGCAGTGTGTATTGAGGATAAACAGGGACGTTACGAGTGAGAGAGTTGTATGAAATAGTTCAAATAAAAATCAAAGCTAGAATGGTTTGTCTTTTTACTGACTTCACAGAAAGGAAAACACTGGAGTTGTTTCCAAGGCATCACCTCATCTTCTCAGTATCGCCACAGTGGCTAGAACATTAAAGAAATGGTGTTGATGCCCTGAAACACTCATGGGTAAAGCACCCACTGCTATAAGTAAAATATAAATATGTGTATAAACATATACACATAATCAAAGCGTATATGTATAATCAAAGGCTAGCTATTTTTCAGGATGAATGTATAGAAAAACTCTGCTCACTTGCTGCCTAGGACACATCCACTGTGAATCTCAAAACTCAGTATTGTATTTTTTTCTGGGGAAGAAAAATGGGAAGTTTCAGTAACACTGAATTCAGTAAGTCAGTGAATACATTTTAGCATGGTCTTGTAGCCCATTGGACTGCATTTAGAAGATCTAACATGTTGCAGGATTGAGTACTTTTTGATATTCAGATAATTTTGCAAGATTTTATGGACGGCTTGATGGGGTAGATAGTATGGGAAGCATTCCCAGCCTTCATTCAAATCACAGGCAACTTAACTGAGACTTATTTATAAGACTAATGTATGAAGTCTTACTTCGTTCTCTCTCCTATTGATCCCACTAGTCAGTTTGGGTTTTTTTCTGCTTCACAAATGGTTTGTGGTCACAGGCTTAAAGGACAGGCCTCTCAAATAGCTACAAATTTCCTACAGTGAATTGCCTGGTAGTTTTTCAATTACCTTCCAGTAACTATGCCTTTTGCAAACACTTCCGTGAACACAGGGCAGAAGATGCAGTTGCACAAGTTTTGGTTAAATTTTTACTTCCAGGTAGATTTCCTTTATATTGTATTGCTGCTGTTATTACGACTTCTGCTGCAGTAATACCTAGAAGATCTAGACTTGGACCAGACAAAGACCTAGTAGTTACTGTATTATGAGCTGTACAAGCAGAACAAAATTAAGTCCTTGTCTCAAAGCTTACAAGCCATGTATCAGATGAAAAATGTAAAGGATGAGTGAGCAGAAAATATAATAAAAAATACTGGCTAGCATCATAGACAGGGTTTTAGCATATCAGAAGCTTAATTATTGCAATTGTTTTCATAGGGATCAGAGCAAAAGAGAGTTATAAGCACAGATTTAAAGGAAGGTAATGAAACAGCTCTGTTCATAGGGAATTCCTCCTAAGCATGGAAAGAATAGCAAGCGTGCCTAAAATCAAGCCCCAGTAGGTGATGGAGACTGGCTTGATGAACTGATCAAAAAAAGACATTTTGTCACTTTAATGGCCATGAGATGGCCAGGAGACAAGCAGGCTTTGAAAATACAAACAATTAGATGTTACTGGATGCAATAGTGAAGGAGGAAAAAACCAGTGGGATGCAGGAGAAGGGAATGGGTGGCACAGGGATAAATCTGAAGGGCTGTGAAAATGATCTTTAAATCAACCTTAACAACTGTTTTCTGTGGGATAAAGCAGTTTGTGACAAGGCAAAGCCAGGATGTTGCATGAGTTGAGTTCTGCAGAGGATTTTAGAAGGATAGGATCTTAGCCCCATGGCTGGAGGGGAAACCTGTGACTTGGATGTGTTACCTGGAAAGCACCTGGAAGACTCGGAGAGATGCCTTATTAGTCTCATGGCTGCACCACAGTGCAAACATAGTTGGGTAGGACTGCTGCGCATGTCCATTGCTGCTGAGGAAAACTAGCTCAGACCTTGTCCTTACAGTGCAGCAGGGTTCGTATACACAGAAAGGTGAGATACAACCCTGGGGATGGGGGGTGCTCCCTGCAGGGCACTGCAAGGCTGGCTGCACTTGTCTTTTAAAGGCTTCACATCTGTGCCCCCCGCAGCGCTACTTTTAATTACCCTGTTAAGCTCTGCCACTACCCACTTCAGTCAGGAGTGCTCAAGGAGAGATTTTCTTTCCTCCTCTACAGTGTCAAGATGGGTTTCTTTGTTTTTTTTTTCCTTGAATATACCAGTCTCTGAGACACCTCACAATTATTGCCTGTTCAGCCTCAGCTGATCCTTTTATTCTCCCTTCTCTTTTGGTGACTAGTTTTATTTGTTTGAATTTTATCAAGAGTGTTTTTTAATTATGTTTTTGTTGCATTTTAATCATGGGTTCATTGCCCCTCACTGCACCTTGAGCATAGTATAAATATCATCATAGCTTTTCAATGTTTAAATGATACCATGTCTGCTATGATAAAATATGTCATTACTAAATGTGTCAGGAACAGCCACATATATTCTTTTTACACATGGTCTTTGGTTGTTGTTCTTTAGCAAATATGCTTAACAGCCCTCAGCTTTGCTGTTCTGTGTGAAGAACTAGGATATCATCCTTTTCTGTTGTTTATTAAGAAGAGGAAAGAAAAAAGCATGAGAAAAATCACAGCCTCTGGCTCAGTTGCTCAGTTAATATAAAATGGCACAGTGTTATTAAAATCAATGAGACCTGGGCCAGGTTGGTCTACCCAGGCTATCTAGCAATACTAACATATCACACAGAATATAATATTTCTAGAGTAATAATATAGCTAGAAATTTCCAATGGCCTCCCAAATTTTAGGCTGATTCACTTACAAATTACAGTGCTGGATGAGGGGCATCACAAACAACAGTCCTGGAACTTTGTTCAATGTAAGTACATATTATCTTTCCCTGGGTGAAATTCTGGCAAGTTTTTGTTATCTTTACTGGGTCCAGCAGGACTTCATGTTCTTTAGAAATGTGAGTTTTCTTTAGAAAAAAATATATCGATACCCTGTTCTTCTTTTGTTCTTCATAATCATATTTTCAGAGTTGTTCTTCCAATTAAAGCAAGGGGTAGCCAATAACAGAAGTTTGATTTTGTAACTAAGAGTGATATTTTAAGTGGACAGGGTGTGATGTGTGCACATAATCTCATGAAAAAAAGCTACACTAAGTGTAGCACAAAATGATGCAAGGGCAAGAAATCGTTAAGGGGTCTGTGTGGCCTCGACAGCTTGTCTGTACGCTTTTTTTTTTTCCCAGTTCAGGGCCTCACCAAATCCTGTGTATGATAAATTCCTCTGAGTAGATAAAATGAGGGTCATCACAATGGAAACATTTTGATCAACGGCACAAAAAGCAACCGCCTGCACAGAACCACATGAACACCTGAGACCACAGCATGGCAGTGGCAACTCCCTGCTGCACAAAAGACAAATTACAAGCGCATTTTTCTGGAAAAATATGTCCCTGATGCTGTGCAGTTTTTTTGATGCTTGTGTTTGGAATTTTGTTCTTTTAAATTTCATTACATAGGGAAACTATCCCAGATTTTAAAAGATCAATTTTAAAGACAAATTCTGCTCAGTTACTTTCTTGGCAATGACTGGGCTTTTAAAATTATTGCATGGATTGAGATATCAATCAGTTTGGAAGTCCTGAAATCATTATCCTTTACTGTAAGGTTGCACAGCATCAGTATTGTAGTTAACGCCTAAGAAAAGACTCCGTATGGGTCAAGGTGAAGAGACTTCAGGGTATCCCCTTCTGTGTATAATCAGGTAGAGACTGTATGAGAACCAAGGAGTAAAGCAAGTGTTGCAAGACTATTGATCCTAATGGTAATACCAGGGAACGGTGCTTATTAACCAGACTCCAGAGATGGTGGAAATGTGAAATTTCTGTACAATTGTACGATTCCTGATTTTAACAAAAAAGACTTTGAAGCCAACAATCATGAAGTCCTTCTTAAAGTGACATTTGGAGGGGAAAAAAGCACCCCAACAATTTTGAGGTGAGTCAATCCACTCTTTCCCCATCAAGGTGACTATGTTGTGCTCCTGGTTTTGCAGAAATTGCCCCATCACTTCACAAAAATACTAAGAACAGAAACATAATTCTCTTTAAAAACTGAAAGACAAAAAATCCAAGCCTGTTAAAATACATTCCACCAAATATTTTTGGAAAATAAACTTTTTTTGAACTTTAAAACAAACAATCAAAAAAAGCCTGATTCCAAGATTGGACATTTTCTTAAGAGTTCAAGCACTGAAATAATTTTCACCTGCTTTTACTTGCTGAAGTTTGACTGTCTTCTTCATTGAAATGAAGAGTTGTGAAAACCTTTGTATGTTCCTTCTTGCCTTTCCACCTCTTTACAGAGAATTCACCATCAGTTGGGTCTATGTACACACTGCACTATGTCACTGATGAGGTTTGTTTTAATGAAAGAAAAGAGATAATAACTCATGGGTGGGTACCATTCTGCATTGTTGTTTGTAATGTTAAATGTCATAATTTGCCTAAGTCCTGTGTACCATTCTTCCCCTCTCAGTGCTAAGAATCTTTTGATCGAAGGAACATCCATAATAAAAGAAAAAAATGGAAAATAATTAAAAAAATTAAATCATTTACAAAATAAAAAATATCTGCCATTCAGATGGCATGAAAGTTACATTCCTTTTGAAATTAAAATTAAAAAAAAAAATACCAAGCAATCATGACTCTATTCCAGTTAATAACTATATAGGATATTAAAACATCATGCATGCTCCAAATGTCCAGCACTGGGAAGCAGCAGAGGATTTTTTTGCTTTTGCATAATTATTTACCTTTGTTACAGGTATTTTTTTAAAACCTCTTCTCCACTTAAAATATCAAATAGTGGTTGCAGGGTAGCACAAGGGTGGCCAATCCTGTGTGTTTTCATATGGCTGTAAACCATAGCACACATGGTGAATCAATGGGAGAAGTGATTGAAGAGCAATTCACAGACGGGAGATGACAATGGCTCATCATGGATCCTGTTCTGGGAATTAGTGGGGCTATACACATAGTCTTTCAAGGTCACCCAGTGATATCAGCTTCATTAGCCCCTTCTGGCTTGGTACTTGTTATTAGCAGGAGAGTCTGATTATACCCACAGTCCCTGTGCCAGCATGGCCCATTACTCCTCTTTCTGCGATGTGATTTAGCCCTGGCATGGAAAGCTTACTTGAACAGCTCAAGAGGTGCATATGGCTCAAGAGCCACATGTTGCTCGCTCCTGGTCTAAGCCCATGAAAAAAACCCATTGGTTTGATTGTCTCAATATTCCCCCTTTAACATGTATCTGCAGATTGCTTTTTAGCACATTTTTAATGGAAATTATTCCCCTCAGCAAAATCAACAGTCTTTTAGAACAAATCCCTTATGAGAAGACTTGATTTCCGTTTCCATGCTACAGATCATGGGCAGTTATGGATAAGGCAGGTTCTAACAGCTATTGGTATAAGTGAGCCCTGCACATAGTGGCACTAGCAAGGAGGTGATGAACACATCCAAAAAGCTTTCACTGCTTTTTTTATAGGAGTTTAAAATAGGTTCTCTAGTCCAGTTTATCAAGGGTACCTTGGAAATCCCATCGTTGGTAGGGGAGGCTCAGACGTTCACATAGAAAAGCTTTATCTTCTCTGGAAGCCATTCAGTCAGATAACATTGTGTTATCAGTTCATTGACCAGTAGACAATGTATATGCAAATGTGTGCTCTTAAATTGTGCTAACAGAAATAACATTTTGCTGAAAAAAAAAATAAATTGCAAAATCAGTTATTCCAAGTACGATTTGTCTGGGATAAATCATGTTGCTGTGGAGACTCAAGAGTGCTTGACTGGCTCTGCTCCGCTGTTGGCTGTTAAACCAAACCTGCGTACTCCATGACTGAATTACTCTAGCATATTTGGTTTCCAGAGGGACAGAGTTAAATGCTGCCTGCCTAAGAAATCCTGAGCTGAACAGCAAAGCATGGAAGCTCAAGCTGCAGTGAACAGTCACTCTCCCCTTTTCTTTTGCATGTCAGTCACCAGCACGGTGGAACAGTGATCATTTCTTTTCGTAACACTGCTATGACTATACCATCAGGAAAACTGATATTAAGGACATACTCAGGAGTTTCTGATCTTCCAGTGAGTGTGTGTATGTAACACAATAGGTGCAGCTCTTGGCTTTCCAAGGTTAGGAAGCAGAAGGCACAATGTCACCAGCATGCGTCAGACTGAAGTGTTACAAAATCCACTGACATCTCTGCTTCCAACTGCAGTGTTATCTATAATACATTGATGTTCAAAGAGATTGTTCAAGTGTTTAGGATTAAAGCTGCGGGTCGTATTTTTAGTTGGTGTAAGATGGCCAGGTGCCCATCAATAGACCCATACTATTACAAGTTTGTTGGTGATACAGTTCAGTCTGGACTGCTCTGGTCTTAAAATTGTACAAGCAATACTTTTGACATAGAAACTTAGTTAGGAAACCTAATTGAAAAGCACATGACTTTCATGGATGACTTGTACATATCATGCTAAATGTATCTGTCCACAGATGTTGAGAAGTTTTAGCCTTGGGGAAAAGAACCCTGGCAAAAACCAAGGACACATAAGTAAACGTTTCCTTACAAAATTCAGAAACTCATTTTTGCACCCTTAGAGAGCTGACAGATAAGAAGCAAGTTCTTGATAGGCAGTCAGATCTCACTATTGGGTCTTCTGCTTTGTTATATTCAAAGGAAATAAAGATTTGTGTTTGAACAGTTTGGGGCAGAACTCTTCAGTAGTCTACTTTTAAAACAGTGACTAAAAGGAAAATCAGAAGGTAAAAATACAGCTAAGACAAAATAAGCAAGGAATTACCTGTAGCTGGTTACCAGCATTAAGTCACAGCAGTGAAGTCCAGCAAGGAGCAGGAGTGCTTCTTTTAATCCCAGGACCAACCATAAGCCTAATTGTACAGTCAACCCAGTGTAGCATTTGATCTGCTAGTAGCAGTTATGCCAAGTTTTGTGTCTTGCCTTGAGTGAAGTGTGCTATTTACTAGAACATGCATACTTATACTCACAGCATACTTTAAGCTGAAAATACTGGCCACTGCAGCCAGTGGAGGAGGTGAGGAGTAACCATGGAACTGTGCAGGTCAGTGAGGAAGGTGGAGACTGTTCTGAGCAGAGAGAGGGATATACAGTGGGGATGAGGATGTGTGATGTGGATAAATGTTCGTGTCTGGGAAACAATTGAGAATTAAGTGGGCAGAAGATTACTGGGTGAAATGATTGAAAACTTGCCAAAAGAAATCTCAGGCAAGTGTAGAGAACCTGCTAAATGTTGAAGAAGCTGCTAGATAATGGCTCTGTCACCTTTCAGACCTTTTGCTTTTTCTGCTGGGTAGCACTTCCATCTACTCCTCTTTATTTTCGACTAAAACTGGACAACTTCCTCGTTTCTTTCTCAGTAGGTATTGTAAGAGTCCCTATAGACCAGAAACTATAATTGCAAGCAGTTGTTGCAAGCAAACTGAATATAGACCTAAACAGAAAAGTTACCAAATACAGATGATACATGCTTCTTGGCCAGTCTTCAGGGAAAAACTTTCCTGTTGACATCTCCTTCCTTTAAACTTCTAGTTGTTTAAGTTGTATAACTTGAAATGTCTGTCATGCAATAGGCATTCTCTTTAAATGGCTATTATTTTTAATTAAATGCTGAAATCCTGCCTGGGAATCAACAAATATTTCTGAATTTTCAGGCTTTTCATAGGGTGCTTAAATAAGATCTCAGCATCGTAAATTTTGACAGGTCTTTTTGAAAATCCCAGTGTGGATAGGGTTATCTGAGCCAAATTAATTCCTAGAGTAATTCAGTTTGATTCATTAAGGATTTAGCCCTTGTGAGATATTTTTTTGGCATGTCCATTGCCTTAGAGACATAACTGTAGAATTAAGTGTGTGGAGACTTCTGATCACCTACAAATTACATTTTATAATTACTAGTGGTACTATTGTTTTCCAAGCATTGGAAGATTTGTGTAATAGTCTTAATGTGATTTAGAGAGATGGGAATTTCATATATATGCTGTTTAAGATGTTGGGTCCTTTTCACTAATCTTTGGAACAAGAGTTTTCCAGCCCTGAACAAGGCATGCATCCTAACTTTACCTACTAATGTTTTTAAAATAGTAGATGTTAGAAGATATTTTTTTTTAATGAGTCCTTATTTGCTTTTCTCTCTCCTCTTTGTGGGGTCAGGGGCAAGGAGAGAAGGTGAAAAACAGCTCTGCTGAGGGATGGGTAGGTAAGCTCCCATCCTACTAAACTCAATGGGAGGGTTTTTACTAATGTGATAGGGCACGCTCTGATGCACACAGCTCTCCTGTTACATTCAGCAGGTATCCCAGAAAGTTGGTTCAAGCTTTAGGCAGAAATTCATAACAGGGAAAGAATGCATTTCTAAAATATACCTTTCTTTTTTATTCTTTTAAAATTACACTGCCTGCAGAAGACACCAGACAGGACATATAGTCTGTTCTGTAAGTCTGTGTGAATAACTGCTGAGATTCCTACTAAAACCACTCACACAACGGAAAAGCAAAAATGCGCCATAATAAGCCCTTTAATTTCCCTTCTCCCTTATTTTACCTTAGAGTGCCTTTATGCTCTTTTGATAGATGCAAACTGGAATTAAATATTGAAAAGAGTTAATAAAATGGGAAACCTCTTTTCTCAGGCTCATAGAATAATGGATTTCAAATCTGTGAGAGATCATTTTAACCATATAGCTTGACCTTCTACAAAGTACAGGACTTGGAATTTGGCCTTGCCAACCCTGTAAAGGTACCAATAACCTGTCATGCACTAAGGTGTACCTTCCAGAAAGACAGCTGGTCTATATTCGGAGACATCAGAAGATGTAAAATGCACTACTTTGTTTGATAGGTTACTTAATTTGTTAGTTTATACATACTGTTAGAAAGTTTTGCCTCACATTAATAATATCATGTGCTCACACCACTTTGGAAATAGGTACTGTTGATGCACTTTGCTATGTGACTGTCTTCCCTCTGAGTCTGAAGCCTTAATTTGAAAATGTCTGTGCTGTGGATTATCCATTCAGGTCAGGATTTATGGAGATCCTGTGGGGTGCCAGTTTCTGTTAATTAGCGTGGGAGTCAGAAGCCAGAGAAAACCACGGGATCTGCCTGTCCAGCTGCTGGAGAAGAGTCTCCTTTTCCTCTCATTGATGCTGAGCTTCTCCACTACTGGAGACTCTGTCATTACCAAGTTAGAAAAAGCTGGTATTTCCCCCCTCATAGCCTGAAATCCTGTGAAAATGGTTCTTTTGGCAGATTTGCAGCCCACTGAAACAGCTTTCTTGTGTAACTGCTTGATGCCTTGCAGTGCTCAGGGAGAGGAGGTAAAAATGAGGTTATGGTTGGGCCAGAAACAATGGAGTTTTGAATGACAGCATATACCTGATTCCTAGAACCAGTGTTTAAGAGCCCCAATGGGGAAAATACATTTTGCAAAGCAAAGGGGAAAAAATATTTTATAGGCAGTTGTGCATGGCCAAAGGGAATAATTAAGTTCTACAAATCAAAGAAGAAATGTATTTTTCAGAGTGTAGTTTAGAAGCAAAAGCGGGAAGACGAAATCACTTTCTCCACAGCTGAAAACCAATGTTTTTCAGGTGGCTCTTTGGAGTATAGGGGAAAACAATTATTTTCCTAAAAATGCATGAAGCAAAGCAGGTGTATTAGGAAAGTGCTAATAGAATGGAGTAGGAAAGGGCTTCAACCTGAACTGATCTATGAGAACTCAGCCAGCCACCACAGAGGTGATAAAGGTGCTAGGCAGCAGTAGGTCAGGGCAAACCAGAGAGACCTCTTACCTGTCATTAGCACAGGAACTGCTCTGTACCTACTCTGCTTGAGATACCCTAAGGCACAGAATGGAGAGGAAAGTTGCTCAGCCTCACTCACTGTACTCTTCTGTGTAGTGTGAACACATGAGAGAGTATAGTGTAATCAAGTTTGTGGTGTTGAGGAGGATGCCATCCTTCCAGAGGGAAAATGGAAGGTGATTATGATCTGTTTCCTGAAAACCTTAGAGGTTCTGCAGCATCTCAGGTGCACCTGTGCACCTCCTGAGCTCTGTGTTGCCATATCAGTATTACTTCCAGCCTGTTTTCCCACATGCATGTGAACTCCTTCCCTGTTAAAACCTGAACTATCCAACAATATTTTAGGCTGGAAGGTGAGCGACTGGCTGGCTGCTGCTCACTGCTGCTGCCCTCAAACAGCAAGAGTTGTGGCTAGCACCTCCTGGTGGTCACTCTTCCTTCATGCAGTCATAAGGTGTTCTTCAGCCAGGTCCTTTGGTGGCGTTTCCTCACAGGTTCTGGTTCAAATGTAAACACAGTGATTTGCTGGTAGGAGTCAGCTCTTGCTTCTATCCACAGCTAGATGAAACTCTTCACTTTTCCTGTTCTGGTGCTGCCACTAGCTGCTTTGTTGTTGCTATTGGCAGGTGACATGGAAACTGCAGTTACAGTCTGGGAAGATACTCCTTGCTAGTGTTGGCACTAGCAAGCACTAATTAGCAATTGAAGCAATTGTTGCCACGCTGTGATTTACACTCCTTGTATTTGTCCATCTCTCCTGGTGTCATCTTTGTCTATGAGCAGGGGGGTGACCCCTTCGTCCTGGCTAGCCCTTGAGATAATGCTGAGGCTTAATCATCAGTTCCTTTCCTGCCACAGCAGCTGCTGCACTGCGGTCTTAATAAAACTGCTCCATAGTGATATATGTATGTCCAAGACATAATCAGGGTTCCCACTATGTGTATTGTCATTGCCAGAGGGATTTCTTCACTAGAATACCCTTGTGATGGCTGGGATCATGCTCACCGTTCGTGTCACCTGTCAGTGATAATTCAGCAGCTCCTGCTGATGAGACAAAGTCAGGTCCAAGATAGTTAATAACAGGGCCACTGCAGTAGCAACGGAGTGGGCATGGCAGAAGAGTCAGGCCTACAAAACTGTTTACAGAAAAAAAGAAATCAGATTATTCAGTGGCCAAGCAGGAATCAGATAGTGCAGTATTTGGTCAAGAACCAACCAGATATTAACAGCTAAAGGAACCTACATTCTTGTTATCTGCATTTACCACTAAACCAGGGTTTACTATTGTTACGGCTCTTTATTAGGCCCTTGCCATGTTCTGCAAAGCTTTCACATTTGAGCAGTACCTCAGTGGTTGTTAGTGGTTATCCTGTGATAACCATTAGTGGATTATCAAACCATGCAGTAGTTTAACTGGGAAGAAAAAGCAAGTGAGTTGTAGTGATGAAGCACAGAACTAGATGGGAAAGTTGATGCGGGAAGGCAGAAGGTGTGAATTCTTCATCAGTGGCACACTGTAGGTAAGGCAGTACTTGGACCATGCAGATACTAAGCACTGGCATGGATCCTGTCTTTACAGAGTCTGGGATTTCAGGTGGGGTGTGCTTCCCCTAACTACAGTTTATTGCCATTTCCACTTCAGATGTCTTGAAAGGCTGTCCCCCACTTTTTACAGAGCACATCTCCTACTGAAGGTGGGAACACGTTTTTGAGTCAGCATAAAGCATGCAGCCTAGGACCAGGCTGGGACTCCTTGCATGGTCTGGACTGAGTTGCTCTTGCTGCTGCTGCTGCTTGTAACAGGGAAAACCATCAACCGTCCCTTCAGACTGGGATTCTCATAATCATTCTTGAAAAAGTGCCCCAAATACAAGAAAATATCCTTTCTCCTCCCCCTCCCCCTGTCTGTACTCACTAGATTTAATGAGACAATATTTCTGCCACTGCCCCTTGTAGAACAGAACAGAAGAAAGCAGCATAATGCTATCTAAGCATGATGCGAACAGAACACATTTATTTATGTCTGTTCATTAATTAGACTGCTGTAATGCAGCTGGTTTCACCTCCGGTTTTTGAATAGGAGTAGTGTGGGTTTTCATTCATCTAACAATGATTTTATGACTTGCAGAATGGCACAGAGTGAAGTCTCAGATGATAAACGTGTCTACCTGCCTTCTTTGGTGGCTTGAGTTTCTGGACACACAGGAATAGAGAGCGCCTAGTGGAGAAATAAACTTGAATTGTTTGAGGCTTGGCTGTAACCAAGGAGCTGGGAGCTTGTTCTGTCCGGCTTTTTGTGCCTGAATCATTCTTTCTGGTGCCTATTGGACAGTAATATCAAAGTAAAATTTCAGCAATACAGAGAAAAAAGCATGCATAGAAAAAGGAGACTAACAGAAGAGCTGTTTACACTTTACATATTTGAAGGCTGAAAATGGCCTTGGTCTGAGTTATGTTATTATAGACAGTTACATTTCAGCCATACATTTCACCATTGAATCCAGGAACTACCAGTGTAAACCACCTTATAAAGCATATTTTCCACAAAGGGAAGAGATGTAAATCTGGTACCCTTCATAGTCTGTTCCAATGGTTAATCACACTCACTGTGCTTTATTTCTCATTTGAATTCATCTGGCTTTAACTCCCATCCACTGACTCCTGTTATGACTTTCTCTGCTAGATTGGTTTAATTTTACTTCCCACACCCTGTTCCTTTCAGATTTATTGGCCAAGTTCTTCTGAAAGTAAAATAAAAGCAACAACAGTCTGCAGAGGGAGGGAGAGAGAGAGAGAAAGACAGACAGACAGGAAAGAAAGAAAGAAAAAAAGTTAGCAGTCTCTCTTCCTGTTTTTCTGATGATGATTCATTGAACGATTATGACAGCATTCAGGACAGTCAACCTAAAGAGTTAGTGTCATGAGTCAGGTTTAACAATGCCATAGAAACACTGGTAAGAGTATGTCACATCTGTCACTTGCTAGTATGTCCTTAGAGTGCACATTTTAGGGTAGCTCAGGATGGTTTGCTTCTAGGCACTCATAAGGTGAAAATATTAAAAAATAATGATAATAATGAGAAAGATCTCTGAAATCAGCTCATTATATCTTTGCATTCATAAATATTTTGCAATGCCTCGGACTTTTTTCTAAAATGTGCCTTTATGCAGGGCAGATTAAAAAGAACTCATTAAGTTTTAAAAACAACCATCCTACACTAGTCCCAAGTCATGTTCGCTGCCCTGCTTCCCCCTTATCTGATAGGTGTCCTAACATGATGTGCTTTCCTTGTATAACCAGGACTCAGGATACCCCATGGAACACAGTCATTCTGCCAGATCTTGTCTCTGACTCTATGTGAATTTAACCACCTTCTCTTGCCCTCTGGCCTGAGGGTAGTGGTGAAAGGGCATACCTGCAGGAGAACCCTCCAGTACCTCTGTCTACAACAGTTTTAGTTGTTCAGATACCGGAAGAGACTGAGATAAGCTGTGTATTTTGCCACTGTTGTGTACATAAGCAACCATATGCACTTGAAACAAGAGTCCAATGACAATGGCTCTGTTATCTTTGAAAGCCTTTAATGAGCTCCATATGTCTAGCAATCTGCAGCACAAATTTGAGGCACAAATTAAAATGTGGCTTTTTTTTCTCAAGGACTCATTGGCTTATTACTATGGGCCATGTTCTGAACGTTGTTAGGACACTGGGAGGTGGATACCTCTGGACTGGTTGCTGATTTGAATCCTGTAGCAAGCCAAGGTCTGCAGGGATAAGTAACAGCTTTTATTAAACCAGACATTGGAGAAAGTAGAGGAGGTGTCAGGAGCACAAACTCTGCTGCCAAAGCTTGACTGTTTTTTTCCCCTGCCTGTATTAGTTGGCTTAATAAGGCCTCTCTTTGCAAAACTTTCTAGTCCTGTATCTTCAGATCATTATGGCTTCAGTAATAAGGGCCTCTGTGAAAAGAACTGAGAAGGTCACATTAAGTCACTCTTATAATGCACAAACATCTAGTCTTGCATAAAAATAAGACCAATGGTGTCATTATCAGAGACAGGTTTAAACCAATGACTGTTTTCTCTGTGCATTTTTGCAAGACACTGCATTTGGAACTGAATTTTGTTTCCTGAGCTCATCTACAATCACAACAAGGTGGAATTCTATTCTGCATATCTTTCAGCACTGTCATGAATAGCAGCAAGCTGTGTGATTGCTAGCTTAGAGTAGGTTATTTCAGAACTGTACCAATCTAACTGGAATTTGATACAGCAGCTACTGGTGAAGTCTTCCCCACTGGCAGCAAAGGTTCATTGTTGCTCTAGACACCTTCAATCACAGCATCCCAACTTCAAGCTTTGGGAATATTAAAGGGTACTCACAAGAGAAGACTTTGATGAATTCAGTGATGCATTAAGGACAGCCTGTTGCCTTGCTCAGAAAATGATCTGTAGCTCTGCAGCTGAGAAATGATGAGAAGGAACAATCAAGCTCTCTTGGTGATGTTATGTCCTCGTAACACTGCTGTTTTTAAGGTTCCTCATCCTCATGGCTTAGCCAAAGGCACAAACAATGCAGAGTTAGCCAAGGATGTCCATCAGTCTGGAAGAATATTTTGTTCCTTCAGGCACAAAAAAGGCCACAGATATTCAAGCAACTGGCTTCCTTACAGTGGTAGTAGCAGCAGATTTTTCCTGATGCTTTTCACAAAGGGAAGCTGGTGAAATCTGGCTATTTTGCTTGGGCGTTTAGCTTCAGCCAAAGGCTAAGTGACCTCTCCTGCTTCTTGTCGATAGGGTGAAATAACCCCAATTTGCTTTATAGTAGAAATTGCTTCAGATTATCTAATGAAGCTATTATTATCATTATTATGAAATGAAAGGGAAAAGTGTTTGGATAATTGGCAGAAGAGAAAATGAGAACAGTGAACAGTTACAACTCTGAGGCCCCTTGGCAACAGATAGTTTCTTAAGTGTATCTGAAACAGGCAGCTCTTTTGATCAGATCAGACCTCTCTGCTAGAGTGGCAGCTTTGTCTAGAAGTGTAATTGTGAATTTACATGCACAGGGACCAAGAAACAGAAACAACAAGGTGCTTGATTTCCAACCTCCCCCATGAACTAAACGTTCATTTAGTGCTAATTAACTTAGAGGTATAGACCACATTTTCTGGCAGAAAGTTGTCTCATACTATTTGTTAGGCTGAATAGCAGCAACACAACTTTTCCCATTCACATTATCATAGAATCATAGAACCACAGAATCACAGAATCACAGAATGGTTTGGGTTGAAAGTGACCTTTGAAGATCATCTAGTTCCAACCTCCCTGCCAGGGGCAGGGGCACCTTCTACTCGACCAGGTTGCTCAAAGCCCCATCCAGCCTGGCTTTGAACAATTCCGGGGATGGGACATCAACAGCTTCTCTAGGCAACCTGTGCCAGTGCCTCACCACCCTCACAGTAAAGAATTCCTTCCTTATATCTAATCTAAATCTACCCTCTTTCAGTTTAAAATCATTCCCCCCTGTCCTATCACTGCCTGCTCTTGTAAAAAGTCCCCATGCAGCTTTCTTGTAGGCCCCCTTTAGGTACTGGAAGGCTGCTATAAAGTGTCTCTGGAGCCTTCTCTGCTCCAGGCTGAACAACTCCAACTCTCTCAGCCTGTCTTCACAGGAGAGGTGCTCCAGCCCTCATCTTCTTCATGGCCCCCTCTGGACCTGTTCCAACAGGTCCAAGTCCTTCTTATGTTCAGTGCTGCTGAATGCAGGTGGGGTATCACGAGACAGAGTAGAGGGGGAGAATCACCTCCCCCAGCCTGCTAGCCACCCTTCTTTTGATGCAGTTGAGGATACAGTTGGCTCTCTGGGCTACAAACACATGTTGCCAGCTCATGTTGAGCTTCCCATCAACTAACACCCCCAAGACCTTCTCAGGGCTGCTCTCAATCCATTTTCCTCCCAGCCTTTATCTGTGCTTGGGATTGCCCTGACCCACGTGCAGGAGTTGTTGCAATTCATGAGGTTTGCACTGGTGCATCTCTCAAACCTGTCAAGGTCCTTCTGGACAGCATCCCTTCCTTCCAGCATGTTGACCACACCACACAGGTTGGTGTCATTGGCAAACTTGCTGAGGGTGCACGCAATCCCAGTGTCCATGTCACCAGTAAAGATGTTAAACAGCACTGGTCCCAATACTGATCCCTGAGGAATGCCACTCGTCACCGATCTCCACTTGGACATTGAGCTCCTGACTGCAACTCTTTGAGTGCAACCATCCAGCCAATTCCTCATCCATGCAGTGGTCCATCCATCAAATCCATGTCTCTCCAATTTAGAGAGAAGGATGTCATGTGGGACAGCATCAAATGCTTTGTACAAGTCCAGGTAGATGACATCATTTCTCTTCCCTCATTCACCAATGCTGTAATTCCATTGTTTTGTTCTGTTGTGTTATTTAAAAAAACAGTTTACTGCTATAAAAATGTGCCCAGATTCCTCTAAGGAAGGAATATTTTTCTCCAGATCTATTGAAACACCGAAGCAAAAGACGGAGCAAATATTTTAGTGTGAATACTTAAAGCAGCCTCAGGCCCTGATTCTGCACCTGCCTCTCCATGCTCAGGAGTGCTGGAAATGCACAAGGCAGGTGAGAGCCTTTCAATGCTGCTTTGCCAAGGGAGGATGATGTGTGGTGTGAGATCACCTATCATAAAATCATAGAATCATTTGAGCTTGAAAAGACTTCTAAGATCATCCAGTTCAGCCTTTAACACTGCCAAGTCCACTGCTAAACCATGTCCCTAAGCACCACACCTACACATCTTTCAAATACCTCCAAGCAATGGTGATTCAACCACTTCCCTGGGCAGCCTGTTCCAATGCTTGACAACCCTTTTGGTGAAGACATTTTTCCTCATATCCCATCTAAACTTTCCTTGATGCAACTTGAGACCATTTCCTCTTCTCCTATCTCTTGTTATCTGGGAGAAGAGACTGACACCCACCTCACTGCAGCCTCCTTTCAGATAGTTGTAGAGAGTGATAAGGTCTCCCCTGAGCCTCCTTTTTTCCCAGCTAAACAACCCCAGTTCCCTCAGCTGGTCCTCATAAGACTTGTGCTCCAGACTCTTCACCAGCTTTGTTGCCCTTCTTTGAATATGTTTCAGCACCTCAATGTATTTCTTGTAGTGAGGGACCCGAAGCTGAACGCAGTATTCAAGTGTGGCACACTGCTGGCTCATGTCCAGCCGGCTGCAGACCAGCACCCCTAGGCCCTTTCCCACCAGGAAGTTTTCCAGCCTCCCTTCCCCAAGCATGTAGTGCTGTGTGTGGTTATTGTGGCCCAAGTGCAGGACCCAGCACTTCTCCCTGTTGAACCTTATACAATGGGCCTTGGCTCATCAATCCAGCCTGTCCAGATCCCTCTTGCAGAGCTTTCCTACATGCCAGCAGATCAACACTCCCCAACACTTTGGTGTCATCTGCAAACCTACTGAGGGAGCACTTGAATCCCCTTGTCTAGATTGTCAATAAAGACACTAAACAGAACTGGTCACAACACTGAGCCCTGGGGAACACCACTTGTGAGTGCATGCCAACTGGATATAACTCCATTCACCACCACTCTTCAGGCTTGGCCATCCAGCTGTTTTTTTACCGAAAGAAGAGCACCCACCCAAGCCATGAGCAGCCGTTTCTCCAGGAGAGTGCTGTAGGAAAAGGTGTCAAAAGCTTTACTAAGGTCCAGGCAGACAACAGCCACAGCATTTCCCTCATCCACTAGGCAGGTCAACTTGTCATAGGAGATCAGGGTAGTCAAGCAGGACCCGCCTTTCATAAACTGGCTGGTCATAAAGATGCTGGCTGGGCCTGATCACCTGGTTGTCCTATATGTGCCACGTGATGGCACACAAGATGTTCTGCTCCATAACCTTCCCCAGGACTGAGGTCAGGCTGACAGGCCCCTGGATCTTCCTTCCTGCCCTTTTTGTAGATGGGCATCACATTGGCTAACCTCCAGTCAAATGGGACCTCCTTGGTTAGCCAGGACTGCTGATAAAATGATTGAAAGTGGCTTGGTAAGAACTTCTACCAGCTCTCTCAGTACCCTTGGGTGGATCCCGTACGGCCCCATAGACTTGTGTGGTGTAGTTGGTCACTAACCATTTCCCCTCAGATTGCAGGGTCTTCATTCTGCTCCGCATCCCTGTCTTCCAGCTCAGGGGGCTGTGTACCCACAGAACAAATGGACTTAGATTTAAGACTCAAGCAAAGAAAGCATTAAGTATGCCAGCCTTTTTCCTCATTCTTTGTCACTGTTTCCCCCTGCATCTGGTACAGGATGGAGATTTTCCTTAGTCCTCCTTTTTTTGCTAATGTTTTTATACAAACATTTGTTATTTTTTAAAGCAGTAGCCAGGTTAAGTTCTAGTTGGGTTTTGCCTTTTTAATCTTCACCCTGCACAACCTCACAACACCCTTGTGGCCCCCCAGAGCTGCCTGCCCCTTCTTCCAGCGGTGGAAACTCTCCTTTTCCCCGAGTTCCAGCCCAAGCTCCCTGCTCAGCCAGGCCGGCCTCCTCCCCTGCTGCTGGCCCATGGTGACGGGCTGCTCCCATGCCGTTCAGAATTCCCTCCTGAGGAATGCCCGGCCTGCCTGGAGCCCTGGGCCCTCCAGGGCTGCCTCCCCAGGGGCTCTGTCAGCCAGGCCCCTGAACAGGCCAGCGTTGGCCCCCTGGAAGCCCAAGGCAGCCGTTCTGCTGAGCCCCCTCCTCACTGCTCTGAGCCTCAAAACCTTTTTGATTTCGTGACGGCTGTGCCCAGGACGGCCTCCAGCCACCACATCACCCACCCGCCCGTCCCTGCTGGCAAACAGCAGGCTCAGCGGGCACCTTCCCTAGCTGGCTCCCTCACCAGCTGGGTCAGGGAGCTGCCACCTTCCACACACTCCAGGAACCTCCCAGGCTGCTTCCTCTCCGCTGCGTTGTATCTCCAGCGGACATCTGGTGAGTATCATCTTGAGATGCTGAGGCTGGGTCCTCGCTGCCACTCGTGATACTGTTCTCCATCCAGGGTGGCTCCAGGTGCAATGCTGTGGATTCACATCTAGTGGTGGGTTTTTTTGTTTGTTTGTTTGACTATTTTATTTTATTTTGTCATGAGTTTTAAATGTAGGGCTCAAGTGCCTGTTTTTTTTTTTCCCATAGTATATTCCAGCTGGCCTCTGTCTGTTGTGCCAGGTCATAGAGCTCCCCAAGGTTCTACATCATGTCAGCCAGCCTGGTGCAGGTCTCTCCAGCATCATCCCAAGGGCTCTGAGGGAACCAGAGGCGCCTGTTTAGACAACTGAATTTCTTTCCCTCAGTGTTGTTCTGGCATCATATGTTTATTCTCCCAAAATGCTCCTGTTTTAGTTCTCTCACTGGCATAGTTTTCAGGGGCTAAAGTTTTCTATAGAAAATAAAAGAAAAAGCAACCTGATCTCAATATTTCTTCTTACAAGAAAATATATGTTTTCATTCTTGGTAGGAGTATTGTTTATAAATGGGGGATGGGGAGGCACCTAGCATGCAAACCAATTATACATTCCTTTCCTCCTCCTTCTTTTGCATTCTTGTGATTTTTGGTATTCAGAGAGCCTTTGTTGTCCAAAGTTACACGTTATTATGCTCCTAGCTGAAGCAGCGAAATGAAGGACAGTAAATTTTGGCTGTTGTAATGAGATAGGAAGCATGATCGAATGTGTAGGGACTGAGGCGCTGCATGGTAGCTGCTGAAATGACTGCTAGGGAAGGCAATTTTCTACTTCATGTCCCTTTTCTCCATTCCTACTCATTTATATAGATTGTAAGTTCTTAGCATGTTCCTGTGAATCTACAGAATGCCTTATACAACATTGCTTCAGTCTTAGTTGGAACCTGTAGAGCCCCTTATCAGAACATATAATAAATACTTACAAACAAAGGATAATAAATTCTAATAGCAGTTAGTGCCACACGAGGCTATCACAGAGGCACTGATTGTTCTTTCATTACACTGAGAAGCAGAAACATTCAGGCAATCAACGCAGTGCGTTCAAGGCCTTGCCATCGGCACTAATAATGTCACTTGTAGCCAAACCTAAGCAAAAACCTGCCAGAGGAGGAAAGGGCAAATAGCTACCACCCACCTTTACAGTGACCCAACATAGCACAGCCCAGATCATTTTCCAATGTAAAAATTTCAGGACTTCCGTCCCCCCCAAGAATAAAGAATAAACCACAGTTAAAATAAACCACAAATGCCACAACCCTCATGGCTCTCATTTGCCTCCTGCAGTCTGATCACACGAATAAAGTATGAGAGCATGAAGCAGCTCTCCAGTGAAGCTGAAAGAGGAGGAGCTGACAAGCCAGGGAAATGTTCTCCTGTAACCTTGAACTTCTATTCACTTCCCTCTGAAAACAAGATGTCTCAAGGCAGACAGGGGTGGAGGTGAAGTACTTCACAACATCAATACCATGTTATAAATACCTCAGAACTGTGGTAGCCTGAAGGTTTTGTGGGCTCCATGGAATTTAAAAGCAACCTACCACAGAGCATTTCCTTTTTATACTGGAAAAAAAACCCCAAAAATCCAAGTTCAGCTTGTTGCAATTATAAATCATTGGAAAAGAGGGCTAAACAAAGGAATAACTCCTGTTCAGTGATTCAGTGCTTCAGCTGACGGAGAGCTGAGCCAATAATCTGGGTGATACTCTAGAGAGCTAGGGTAGGGCTGAGGAGCTGTACTCAATTCCTGGCACATCCACAAACTGTGTAATACTGGACAAGACAGTAAGTCTGATTTGTTCCTCCGTATATTCTTTCTGAAATGAACACACTCCTTCCTTTCTTTACAGCATAGTTGTGGGAATAAAAATTTTTAAAGTCTGCTAAAAATTATTTGCACAGGCAGAAGGGCTTCTCACTCGGGCATCCTATCAGTTATCAGATGGAGGAAGCCAAGATATGACCCCAAAACTTGGTATCTCCATCCTTTACATGCTCTATAGTGTTCTGCACATGATAAAGTGCCTGGAAAACCAAGGTAGTTCTGGCAATCTTGTGATTCACAACAAAATGTGAAGATGAATACTCTTCTTGTGAGAGGCTGAGTCTTTTGGTATTTTCTTCTTCAGCTGTTCTTGGAACCATCCTGAGAGAAAAGAAGTTAAAATAAATACATAAATCTTCAACTTCTCTGTTAGGAAAAGGAATGGAGAGAGACACGGATAGATTCCATGAGAGCTCAGAAAACGCAGACATGGATGAGAGCCATACAAAGTCAGGAAGACAGCAAACAATATGAAAAAACATTCCTATCTCTGGTGATGAGGGGCAGATGGGCTCCAGCAGCCCTGCTGCCTGGTTTCTTTGCTGCTGGTGTACACAGGGTCATGTCCCCAGCAAGGTTAGCAATGGAAGTCCAAGGGAAGGATGAAGATGGATGGTATAGAATGGAAAGCATCAGGAACGATTAGCAAAGTTAAGTACAAAAATTTTCCATGCCTCACCCTGCATTGGCATTTATCACAGTTTTTGTCCCAAGGAAGAGCAATGAGGATTAGAAAGCTTGTTGAAGAATACTGAAAAAAAAGACAGAACAAAATTTTTGGAGACAGGTTGAGTGTGGGAATGACATGCTAAATCCTAGACACAGCAGTAGAAAAGAGAGGAATGAGATGGTAAAAATAAAAAGTTTATTAATCATGTGATTTATTCAAATGTCTGTTGGAAGAACAAGACAGAAACATTGAAGGTGATAGGATCTTATTTTAAGGTAAGCAGAATAGTACTCTGCAGGTACTTACTTTTTTTCCAAAACTTTCAGACAGCAAAATTAGATGAACTGAATCTTACCTATGGGACAGACAGAAAGGTACCCAAATCTCCAAAGCCCCAAATTCACATTCAGCCATTAAGCTATATTATCCTTTTACATGTTCATAAATTCCTCCTGCTTTTATCATCCTGACCTCAAATGAAGTTTCTAAACATGCTGATGGTGTAACAGAAGTGCTTTCTAAACAGGCATAATAACAGTCATTTTCAAACTGAAACATAGCAAACAAGTCAGTTCTGTTGCCTGCCAAGGCTTTATAGAGCCCAGGAATGGGCACCCAGAGTCATTTCTGTGGCTGGTCACCTAATCAGTATACTCACAGTAGCTAGAACTGGTCTGAAAACTAAAATTTGGATTTAGGGAAATTCATGGACACTTTTATTCACAGGGGAAAGAAATTAGAGGGTAAGAATAAAAGCCAATGCCTTACTTTTTGTCTATATTTAGCTCCTATAATAAAGACTCCGAAAAAATATGGGTTGGTGTATGCTGCTCTTATGACGGTGCTGTGCAGAAGGCATGTGATGGGAAAATTGAGACAGGTGTCTAACACAGACCTGCTACAGATGAAGAGTGGTTAATAAGCAGGGTGCTAACACACATCATTCAGATCTATGTAATCAGACCAGACATTTTATTGAATCCAGGATGAAGTTAAAGGGTTCACTTTTCTAGGCATAAAAAAAAAAGGGGGGAAAAAAAAGAAAAAAAGAGAGATGTGTGAATGAGAATATATGCACAAAATCAAAATACGTGCACCCTCCTGCTGACATGAAAAGGACTAATTAATTATCTAAGTTGTCACATCCCCAGCTATTCTGCATTCTGTCTCACATTCACATTCTCACTCCATCACAGGTGTTGGTTCTTCTTTTTTTTTTTTTAAAGGACATAAAGCAAAGTTTAAATTAAACACCTATAAAGCTATGTCTTATATTAGTGATCACAGCATTTTAAACACAATGAGAGAAAGGAATAAAGAAAGATAGATTCAGAAACAACCAAACCACACCAAACATATACAAGGAAAGGTCAGGAGATGCATAAAACCCGCAAGGTAACAAGGGAAATAAATAGGTGACATGCATATGTACACACACACTCACACTCACAAATCTCTTCTTGGGTTAACAGTGGTTTACAGATGCATCTAATATTTCTGGTAAACACTTACTTACTACAAACTCATTTTCTCTAAATTTCTGAACTCTTGTTTCCAAAATAAACAGCATCAGGCAGCTTTCCTGTCTGGTTATTCATGTTAACCATAGGCTGAAAATCAGCCACTTTAAAAAAAATTAAATAATGCTTTCCATTTATTTTAGCTCTGGAATTTTATTCTGATCTAGCTGTGTCTTCCTTATCTCATCAGGCTTCTGCATTTATGTCCTTAGCCTGTCCGTATTTTGCATTGCTCTCTTGCTCAGTTTGCTATACTTTGTTGAACTCATGAACAGCATTGGCACTGACGTACAGTAGAGTCCAACAGCTTACATTTCCCACTGACTGATGTGCAAGGTTTTACTACTTTAAGATCCAATGAAACGAAGATAGAAACCAAACCAGGATTTGCTTTGCAAAATCCCAAACTTGCTTTTTTGGCCTTTAGTTTGCACTCACTTTGGGACAGAGTATTTCTGTTTCTGTACAGGAAAACAACATTTAGATAATATATATACTAAAAAGAATACTTTTGGTAGATGTTTTTAAATGGAGAATCAGCAATTGCAGTGCAAAATCCCAGGAGATCCAACTTAAATTTTCAAACCGCAATTAAAAATATAAATAAACACTTCCCCCTGACTTTAGAGTAAACCAGCTCCCTTTTTAAAGAAAAATACCATGGAAAACTGAGACATAGTAATGTTAGAATAACAGAAGGAAAAGCAAAATATTTTCACATTAACCAAAAAAACCCTAAAACCTGAACCCAAACCCCATTTTCTATTTTTAAACCAGATCTGAAGTTTCATAGGTCTTAAAAAGATAACTGTGACCACTTAGTCTAACAACCTCCAACACACTGAACCATTAATTTAGCTTCATAATTCCTGCATCAAGCCCAATAACCTGAAGATGAACTAAACTATGTCTCATAGAGAAATATTGATTATTTTTTTTAAGGTTTCCAGAGACAGGCGGTCTACAACAGCATATGATTTGACAGTTATTTACCCAAATCATTAAAAATGAGCACCTTTATTTCCACTTCAAATTTCCTGTTCAGCATCTTCCAGTCCCTGGTTCTCATTATGTGTCTCTCTGAGATTAAACCTCTCTGCTAGATTTGGTAGTTGCCTTCTCTTATAAACATTCTCTGTGTTTTGATAATACATGACTATGTCTGAAATTATCCTCTCTGTCATCAAAAACTGATTAAATATGATATCGCTTGGAGGTAAAACCATATGTCTTGGTGACAAATTTTCATAGTGTCTCCAACTGAAGAAAGTAATACAATTAAAAACAAAACAAACAAAAAAAACCCAAAACAAAACAAAGGGAAAGTAAAGGGAAAAAGCTTGTCAAGAGTAAAAGAAATTGGAAAGAAACTTCTAAGCATATCTAAAAAAAGAAAAAAACCCTCACACACATGTACGCACACTCACTCCAGGGTCCCAGCTCGCCACCCTGGCTGTCCCTTGCTGGCTCAGCACCATCTGCCTGCACCATCCCAGGGCGTGCTCAGCCCAGAATGGGCAGCATAGTGATGCCATGGGGCAATTTCTGGCAGCACTAAGCCAGATTCAGACTGCTGCCTCTCTTGCTCCAAGATAAGCCCTACTGTTAAAAAAAAATTATGCTATGTATATGAGCCTTTTCAGGTGACTCCTGTTTCAAAAGTAACTTTGAAATTACCCACTGACTCTTTAGGCCAGCTGATCTACATTTATTTACTATGATGGGTTTTGGCAAACACCCTCCAGAGACTGTTGTGTGTTTTATCTGCACACATTGTGTGCTTTCACATTTTTGTCGTAACAGAGGTTGTTGTCTAAGCCATTTGCCAAGGATGTTTCATTGCAGGGGGTGAGCAGGCACCTGCATGTGGCCAACCATCATCTGCAGCCTGGCTAAGCACAGGTGGTCTATGGGCCTTTAGCCATGTTAAAATACAGATACAGTAGACATGAGACCATAGAGAATACTGATGTAGTCAAAGGGTATTAGTGGAGTATAGTTAGCACAGGATTTGGATTCTCTAATACCAGATGCCAAAAATTTAGTTATTTGACTCAACCTATAATGACTTGCTTTTATTTTGACCAAAACCACTTAAATGTCTCAATTATAGAAGGGTATTATAAGCTTGTGAATACAAGGGAAAAAGGAAAGATGCAACCTCTAGGTCAGTATTAATCCTAAGGTTGTTGAACTGAAAAACGGAGCCAAGTTCTTGCTGGGAGTAGCAGGGACTGTTTCAGAGGTGAACTTCACCATAGGTCAGAACTAGGAGTAGGGGTCATGGTGTTTCCCCACTACCAGTTATAGATCTGCAGGGTATGCTGACTTTTGCTCATTTTTCAAAGAAATTTTCCAATCTCTATTGAAAAGATGACTCTTTTAAGTGTATGTAATATTGAAGCATCCACATTGCTTTCCATCAGATATATTGCATATAATCAATGTTTAGAACTAGTTTGAAATAGGTTTTGAACACCACATACAGTTTGCTTTGGAACAGCCAGCAAAGAAAAAAATATCTTTTTGAGCGCACACACACACAGAGCCGTACACAAACAGAAAACCAAAGAGAGACTTCTTATAAGGTGGAAGGCCCATACTTTTGACACAATCATCAGCCTGGCTTTATGCTTACATGAGAGCAAGAGAACAAAAGATAGGAGGATCATAACAGTACACTAATCTGATCTTATTCTGGTGCTTTCTCTGCAAAAAAGAGAGAATTTCATAACATCTGAGAGGCACGTTTTTCACATCTATCTAAGCACTCTTTATCCCAAGCCATGTGGGTCAATTCTGGCTTGAGATGAAAAGTCAGCCAAGCTGGAGAAGGTAGCATATAAGGGATTCACACTCAGGAGAACAGCCTGCTTCAACTCCAATTGCAAGACACACACAAAGAGTTTCCGATGTCTTGGGTACCACACAGCCATCAAATGCTGCCTGTACTGCAGTTTTTTGGTTGTTTTGGGGTTTTTTTAGTTTTTTGGGGGTTTTTTTTTTCTGCCTCTGGATTATGAAAACACTCTTTACAATTAATCTGACACATAATTCTTGCTTTCCTGTTTATTCGGAATAAAAGTATCAAACCAAATCATAGCAAGACACAACACCCTGCTTTCGCTAGTTGCATCAGACATTTAGAGACTTGGAAAAATGCCTGATCCTACTTTATAGCAACGCACTGCAAACCAGCAGACCAAAACTGAGTGCACTCTGAACAGGCAGGGAAATTTACAGGCTTTTCTCTTGGGGGGTGGCTGGAAACAATCCTACCACTTCAAACTGCCTCCCCCAGAAGGATGATGAGAAGACGGGCTATCCGAAAAGCGGTTCCTCCCCTGGAATGACTGAAGGATACAAACACCTAACCTGAATAAGATCTTCTGTTTCTTACCTGCTTGGAGCTGTCCCACCCCTCAAGAAGTTCAGAGGCTTTCCTTGAATGATTGGTTATTTATTGTCTTGGACACCACATCTCTGGATGACATCTACCTTCACCCCAGATCAATAAATTCAAAATTCAACAGTGTATTGTATATGGTGGAATGTAATTCTAGCTTAGCTTGACTTTGTTTATGGACTATCATAGCTATTTTACAACAGGTGAACATCTAAGAACATAGGAACTGAATTCTGAATGTCAGCTTCTCCCTCAGACAGAATTGTTTTCTCTGTAGAATGAGACTTTTGAATCAACCATTCCTATTGGTTTCTTAGCAGTATGTACTGCATAAAGTGGTGGTGGCATCCTCAGTAACAGATTTGGGTAGGATATAAGGTTCATTTTTCTCCCTCCTAGTTACTAGGCAGGCCATATAGGGGCAAAAAGCATGTATTTTGCTAAGCAATTATTATTTCAGAAAGACATGAGCTTCTGTGTAAAGACAGGGGACTGAAAGAGCCAAAAGCCCCACAGCTGCATCTTACACATGCTTCAGGTATGGTTTTATAACAGACCACTAGCAGCTTTGAGAAAAAAAGATTATAAACACTTGGTTTGATTCTTATAATGGAGGCTGAGAAATTTTTACCACCTTCAGAAAAGCATCATTCTCATCAGAAAGAATGAATTTGTTTCTTCTTAAACTGCCTAATGAGATGAACAAATATCACACAACAATAATTTCTTCTAATTATAGGAAGTTTAGAATAAATTAAAGCAGAGAAATATCTATTTCTCTTTTCTGTACAGCAGCATTTTCAGTGTTCATCAACATTGCCCCTAAGGCAGAAATGGAGTCATGCATGATCAATTTGTCTTACAAGTCTTCCAAAATAGTTCCCTGTCTCCATTTAGCACTGTCAAGGTTTGTTCTAATCTGCCATTTCAGACAAGATTTAGAGCTTCCACACTTTGATTCTTCGGATGAACGAGGATTAAAGTTTTCATTGCTTGTTTGTAATGAGGCAAGTTGTAGCTCTAATTATATAACCAATTTGCTGCAGTTAACTCTTGAAAAGAAAAGCTATGGTCCAGTCAGAGGTTCATTTTGTGTTGATGAGGTCTGTAGTCAATGCAGTCGGTGTAAGCTGAAAGTCAGTGGGATATGGGTGCCTAAAACTGACACAGCTCTGAAAAATCCAATGATAACCATTGAATGACTGGAAAAATAGACACGGATAACAGTGACTGCTTAAGGCTAATGTAAGGAAATCCAAATCTCTCTGCGTGTTTTCCTTTGCATTCATGCTGTTCTGAGGTCAGAGGATTTTCATTAAAAGACCCAAGCTAGGTAAGATCTAGCTTCTGAGTAATGCATTAATCAATGTAAGGGAAAAGAGACCTTTCTGATCACCTGCATTAACAGGTAGCAGAAATATACACTTTGCTTTTTATTAGAACCAGTAACCTAATATCAAATTCATAACTTCTAAAAAGATACCTTGTTTTCTTCAAAGAACTCCTAAATATGGAAATTTAATTGGTAAATTGCCCCAATTTTAAATTCTACTATTATTAAAAAAGAGCATCTTTTCATTGATTGTTGCTTTCTTCAGCCCCCACACTTGAGATTTTGTTCTGTCTTTAATGATACAGCATCAAAAGGACATGCACATTTCTGGTCAGTGTTCTTATATCATGATCCAATTGCTTCTCTACATTCTCTTTCACTAAGTAAATGTGCACTGGATTTTTTTCAGATTCTCATTAGAAGAGTATTTTTTCAGGTCCTGAGGGAGAATTTTGGACAGAAGAGAGGAGCTCTTTCTTTGGATCAATATTGTGTCTAGTTTGTTATCTCCATATTCTAGTCATGACCTTTTTGGACACTGTTCTTTCAGGGTGTGGTCCCACAGTTAACATGTGCAGTCCTCACTTTTCAGTCCCAGATGGATTATGCTTTGCTGTGATACAGTACAGGTTGCTTGACCACAGCAAACCTATAACATTATTGACTAAGTACTGATGGCTGAATATCATTATTATCAAACCTCAGCTCTTTACATTATCAACAAAGCTTTTTGTAATGATATTTACTTCCAGTTCATTGACAAAAACTACCTGTGAACAATGTGTTAAAAGCACTTTAAATGATTTGTGATACCTCACTTAGTGTGCCAGGCATATACATATGTGTTTCTGTATTTGTGAGTACCTTCTAAATATACATTATTTTGCTGTTGCTGTTTGAGTTTAGATGTGCAGAATCAAGTGTTTTGTTAAAGTATTGTGCAATGTGTAATGGGCTTGTTGTCTTGTGGAAAAAAGACAACAGCAAAGTTAGGTTTGCTACCAGTTAAGAGATACTCTTCCTTAATTCAAGTGGTTGAATGGTGGTAAATTTTCCAATGCTGTAAGCAAAAGGCTTTTGGAGCATCCTTGGGACATCCTTGAGTGTACAGGAAAAGAATAAAAGATTTCAGAGACCAGTGTAATTGCTTACAGTGCTTCTGCTTGTTGGCAGCTTAACATTGCAAATATGAAAGCCACCCTTACATCTGTAAAGGGTCCCAGCGTGCTTCAGAATTTCTTCCCTGAGACAGCCAAATGAAATATATAGATATATTCTAGCCCAAAATAAAACCCATGCTCACACATTAGAGTTATTTCTTCACTTATTATTGAGGCTTCATAGACAAATCTTTTACTGACAGGAAGAGTTGGGTTCTTTGAATTGAGGGAGTTGTGACTCACGTTTTAAGATCCAGAGCCTCTTCATTCTTGCCTTGGACATGCTGTGGGGCACAATAACAGGTATGGATGAGAAATTTATTCCCCCCCTCCCCGCCCCCTCCAAAAAAACCCCAAACAAAAGCCCAAAAAAACCAACCAAACAAACAAAAAAAAAACAAAACAAAAAAAAAAAAAAAAAAAAAAAAAAAAAGGGAAAGAAAGAGAGAGAAAGGAAGCATGAAAGACTTGAAGTACAGTTTATTGTGGAAGAGTTTGTCGACTTTGCCTATGGGATTGTGATCTGAATGTGAATTTTCTGGCAGTAAGCACAGAAAAAGAAAGATAAAATATTTCCATGTTAGGTTAGAAAAGTGCTTATTAATACCCAGAAAGCTGTACTTGTTTAAGATAGGGGATCAGAACAACCAAGCCAAAAAACCTGAAGTGCCCTTTGCATAAAATATAGGCATCTACATTTAGGAATGTGGTTCCTGCAGTCCCTCACTGCAGCTCTTGGGGTGGCCCCACTGGGAGTTTCTTCCTCAGATGTCTGGGATTCAGCAAACAAGCATCCTTTATGCTAATTTTCCCTATGCTTGTTGGACGACCATGAATTCAGCTGAGATTGTGGAAGTGGTGTTACAATGTGCCTTGTTATAACAGACTAATTGTTCATGCAGTCTTCAGAGAAGTGGGAATCTTGAGATTCAAATACTTGGTTCCAAATTGTTTCTAATGTTTACTGAGGAAATGTTTAAATACCCTTGAGACTATAAAAGCAGCCCTTTTGTCATCCTTCCCTTATAATCCTCTGCTTTTGGTTTCTTGCCTGCAAAGTGTCCCTTCTACTAGACAGGCAGTGTGGCTTTCCCTCAGTACTTGCCACAATGACATCACTCCCCTGGACTTTGGAAACGGAGAGTTCAGAATGTCTCCAACATCCAGATCTCCCCCTTCCTGCACAAGTCTTCATTATCCATAAGCTCTAACAACCAAGGAAAAGGCGTTTTCTAGTGGATTTTGTCCCCAGCATCTTTTGAGACAACAGTACGCTTGAGCTGTATTTCACAGAGGTGTCTTGTGGCATCCTCCACAGTTCTGTTCAAGTTAAAGAATTTCAGACACCCTTTTGCTTGACACTTCCTAGCATTGCCAGCTCTGAGCTGCTGTTTGTTGTGGCTCTCAGTCTAGGAGCTCCACCCTCCATCATGCACAGAAAACAGACTTGCCGACTCCACCACAAGACATGAAAGTTTAACTTTTAGACCTAGGACACAAAATATGATCCATTTGCTGGTTCTAGAGCACGTCTCTTAAATGCCCAGAAGTGAAACACTGGTGAAACAGGATGAATCTCTGGACATCACTGACTGTTGCAAAAAGTAAGTCTGAAAGCAGGAAAACGAGGCATACAGGAAAGCTGGCCCAAACTCACTGCTGGCATTTGTGAGTGCAACTTCTTGAAATGGTCATGCATGTTTATACCAGCAGTGTATTCATCCTGCTCTGTACACTGAATGGGACCACATCGATTAGCATTTAGAATAGAGCGAGAACCTTTTCAACTCTCCCCTGATGTCTTCCTTGATTTTGAAGCTGCTGTAAAGTCTATTGCTATGTCATGTTCCCAGATACTCTATTTTATTTACTGGTACTGAATGGTTGTCCATGTCAGCTCAACTTACAAAAAACAAGCAGGATCTTTTCTGGCAGATTTTTCAGGATACAGTCTCTGATGGATGTAAAGTGGTAAACCACAAAGAGCATATGGAATGGTGAATGTGCATTCTCACTATTTCATTATAAGGAGTGGTTTTCTCCCCATAGAAACTTTGCCGTGCAAAACAGCGAGTAACAAATAAGATCCACACTACAGTGTGCATAATAAAGCACTGATCACCTGTGGTGGCACTGGCAGGCTGCAATGGTGAGCAAGCACTGTGACAGGGCAATGCTTTCAGGGTTGTTAGCAGAAAATCAAAGAAATAATGATGGTTATTTATTAGTCATCAGTTCTCTCCTTTAAGGATGTTGGTCACTGGGAGAATATCCACTAGCTGGCTGTCATGAGCCTGCTATGTTTCACCTGAAGCTTTTTCAGATGTCATTACACTCTGTTGTGTTGGTTGCTGATATTTCTTCCAAGCAAAGTTTCTATCATACTATTTTCCCACTGTTGAAATGAGTTACCTGCTATGGCATTACAACAAGACCAATAGAATATTATAGTATATTAGAATATTAGAATATGCCCCATCCCTGGAAATGTTCAAAGTCAGGTTGGATGGGGCTTTGATTAACATGGTCTGGTGAAAGATGTTCTTGCCAATGGCAGAGGGAGTCAACTAGATGGTACTTAAAATGTCCTTTCCAACCCAAACCATTGTATGATTCTATGTTTCTTTGATACATCTGCAAGACAAAGTTAAGAGAAGACTCAGTGAGTGTGCTTTCTCCTATGATTGCTCCATCTTGCTGCTTATAGCCTGTCTGCAAAACTGACTGTAACTAAAGTTCAAATAATTCATGCTGTGTTCTGGAATAATGGAGCTCAGTTTCTGCTGGTCGGATGTGGTCTTACCAGGATGTATTTATCCCACCCTTAATTGCTAGTGTAGAACATGTGCAGTTTTGGCTCAGTCTGTAGGGCCTGGATTTGCTCCTGTGTCTGTGGATTGAATGGTGCAGCACAAATAAATCTCTCTCCCCCACTGGAAGGCTCCAGACTTCATGCTGCTTAAGGTTTTTGTGAAATGTTTTGATACCTGTGGTGGTAGGGGATCTGTTCTTTTACCAAGCTCTGAACAGCACTGAGCTGAAAATGTAGACATACCAAAAGACCAACTGGAGCTTATGTGCCCGTTTGGAAGTGGAAGCTGAACAAGGCTAAATGTCCCTCCTGAAAATGTACCTCATTTGTAATAGTATATCTGTGATGGATTTTCAAGAATTACAGTGGAGTTGGAAAGTGATGGCTTTTATCAGTCCACAAACACATCTAAAATCTAGAAATGTTGACACTGGATACGTTGCTTTCTACCACTGCCTTTTGGCAGCAGATCAGGTTATATATATGAGCCACCGAAATCACATACTTTCCCAGGTGGGCATTAGTAGAACCATCTGGCAATTAGAAGTCTCTGGGGCAGTGAGTCCAACTTTGAGCTGGATTAACTTGGAAGTTTCAAATGCTGCCATTGCTTTTTGATAGTCAGAGAGGTTTCTGGCCCTTGTGAATCAGACAGCCATTTGATCGCAGATAGAAAGGATTATTCATTTATTTATCTTCAGCCTTGTTCAGCTTTCCATGAGGTCAGCCTAAATCATCTCTCTTAGAGCACATATATTGAACAAGTGTATATGCATGGCTCAAATCCAGCCAATTTTGGGGATGAATAAGTTGGCTGAGCATGCAGAGAAGATCTGTAACAATCTTGGAGCTTTATGCGGTGTGGCAGACTGTGGGTAATTTTGGACAGAGAGTACCCAGTGTGGTTAATTCACAGAAACAGTTTAGCTTTTGCTGTATTTCAGCAGTGACAAAAGCTCCCACAGCCTCACCGTAGGCCCTCTTGATAACAACTGACAAAATCTTTATCTTCCAAATACATTATATCATTAGATGAAGTGGACAAAAACAAAACAAGTATGTTTATGACTTAGCCTGAGGAGATAATTAACTTCTGAGTGCTGAGATCCTTGATTGCATTCCTAGCATGATCTTAATTGGAAGTCTGAACTTGTAAAAGGTTGTAGTGTTTGGAGGATATCTGAAATGGTTCACTGAGAAATTGTTTGTTCATAAATTTGAAAGGTAATCCAGACAAATACCTTTTCCTTTGCCTTTGTTGTAATTGTTGTGGTTGATGATGATGATAAAAATAATCTATTACAGCGGCAGCAAAGGCACCAGACTATGCAAAGAGAACATGTATCAAAATGTATTAAGCCACTTCAGGGGATTTCAAAAGAAATAAGTTTTACAAAAAGGGAGGAATACATACCAGATGATATTACTTTGAAATCTGTATTACCGCTTCAGACTGTGGTACAGTACTTTGCTGAAACTATTGACCCCTTGAGTGTCCTCAGGGAGAATTTCCATGACCTAAGTATTTTGCATAGAACTATGTTATGTTGTGCATGCACTACAGTAGGTTACTAGTGTAAAATGAAAATACCATTATGCTTTACTGATTTATCCTGCTGTTGGATGTGGGAGGCCCTGGACAGAGATGAAATTAGGTTGGAAAACTGAAATACTGACTTTATGGTTGGGCAATTACATTTTTGATATTTTAGAACCAGCTGTAAGTCTTTCTGTTAACCTGCTGGAGTAGCTGAATCCTATTAGGTACTGGCATTGACAACAGGTCTACACGGCAGAATGTATTTCCATGCAGGGACACTAAAGCTATGAGCTAGTAAGGATACCAGCAGTAAAGCTGCTATGACATGGTGCTCCAGTCATAGAAGGACTAATTAGCTCTGCTGAGACACAGACTGTAATGGCCTGGGATGACCCAGCACTACTTCCCATACATGTACTAGACTGTACATTGCACTTCGTGGATCTATCCTCAGAAGGCTGAAAGATGTATTAAAAGGCAGATTGATGAGAGAAATAACAAGCCATGTCTTCAAAATAACTGCAATAGCAAGAAAACCTCCAGAAAAGAAAAAAAAAATCATTCAGAAACAATTTAGTTATGCTACTTTCCTGAGGCCAGCAAAAATCTCTGCCTTTTACCTGCCCCAGTTACAGGCACTTGGCTACCAGGTATGGGTGCCCCAGCTCTCTGTGTGATCAGACGGCCACAAAATGCATCCTTCATTTTGGCCAAGGGCGAACCCATCGAGCATTAGAGATCATGTTCACCTCACCTAAATGTAGCCACTCAAAGGCTGGGAATGGGTGAAAGCAGTCCTAGGTGCCCTGTAAAGTCAATGTTGAAAAATAGACTGCAGGTGATTTAACATATCTAATTTAAATTAGATGGGGCAGACCCGACTGCAGCCTTTCAATACTTAAAAGGGACATATAAGAAAGGCAGGGACAGACTTTTTAGTAGGGTCTGTAGTGATAAGACAAGGGGAAATGGTTTTAAACTAGAAGAAGGTAGATTCAGACTAGATATAAGGAAGAGATTTTTTTTATGATAAGGGTGGTGAAACACTGGAATAAGTTGCCCAGAGAGGTGGTAGATGCCCCATCCCTGGAAACATTCGAGGTCAGGTTGAACAGGGCTCTGAGCAACCTGATGTAGTTGAAGATGTCCCTGCTCATGCAGGGGGGTTTGGACTAGGTGATCTTTAAAGGTCCTTTCCAACCCAAACCATTCTATGATTCTATGTATCTAAATGTGTAAGATAGAGAATATAAGGAAATACCTAAAGGTATTGTTGAATATATGCAGAGACCTCACGACCAGCTTAGACTAGAAAACTGACTTTTAGAGGTTTGAAAGTTTTGGTGAGAGTAACATAACTAATGTGATAAAGTTATCTGATAATCCCTTGTAGTCCTAGAGGAAGAATGGCAGCAGAAATATGGGCAAGTATCACATCACCTGTGCCCAAGTACCTGGGTCATCAAGCGCAACACTTGACAAAGCAGTCTGCCGTAAGTGTATCTGCTCCCATTGCCTTGCAGGAATCACACAGAAAAAGAAAAACAAACAAACAAACACCTTTGAGCTTTCAGATGAAACAAATTAGCACCAGTGATAGACAACAAACTGGAAGGATGGAAGCTATGGGAGCAGAAAATAAACCATGGAGCTCTCAAGGGAACAAAGACACTGTGAGTGTCAGCAAGCCAATACGTTGTTTAGTGGAAGTCTTCAAAATGAAAAATTTCTGCCTCTCTGAATGGAGCAAGTATTTATTGTCAGAAGGATATGGTACAAGGCAGGGCCTCTACAAATATAAATGAGAAAGGACACAGTAGCAGACCTAACAGAGTTGGATTAGCCTAAGAATAGCTAATAAACTGTGGTACTAATGAACAGAAAAAATTATCCGTTATTTGTGATGTGGTTGGTTCAGCATGTCCGAATGATTGTTTAGCTGTTATGCAGAAAACAAGAAATTAATGAGGCTGAGACATATGCAGAATAGAATAGTGGGATAAACCCCCTAACTCTCAGGCAAGAGCTGAAGAAATTATTTCATAAGAAAAAAAGCACACAAATAAAATTAAACGAAAGTTTCAGAAAGTACCCTCTGCCCTGCAAACATAGGTGATGTAGGGAATAGCAGATGTAAAATGTTACAGAACTGTGCATTCAGAGTAGTAATAGGAGTGGGGTAGAAAATTCCTTTGAGAAGGGTCTCAAATACATATACAAGCTTAAACTTCACTTGCTGCTTCTGCTGCTGCTGCTGCTGCCCAGGCTGATGGGGTGAGGGAAATGCTGTTGGCTGGAGGGCACCTCAGGGAAGGCAAAGAGGTGGAGAAACCAGATGACTGAGTGGTGGTGGAGCTTTGTGTGCTAAAATATCTAATTCAGGCACAACTTTCACCTTCTTAACCTAATCACAGCAGGCTATGTGTATGCATGTTATCTGCATGCTGTACAAGCTGTAATATACATATATTCTTATTTACTGCATGCCTGTCTTCTCCTTTGGTAAATCTTTTTATTTATGATAAGAAAGAGGTTTCAGATTTCAACAGCCCTTGAGAAACAAGTCACTAATGCAATATTTCTTGATGAGATCTTTCATCATCCTCCTCAGAAACACATGAGAAGGGAAATGGTAGAGAAAAATTCACTTCTTCCCAAATTCTTTCAACAACTGGACTGGGAGCAATGGACCTGTCTTGGATTAGCCATGGTTAGGGGTTAGTATCTTTTAGATGTGTTTATATCCTATAGAGCTTTTAACTGTGAAAGGAACAGATATTGTACCCTGTTTATGTGTGAGATATTATCAAAAAATTGCAAGAGGAACAGTTTTAGTGCCTTCTTTCTTCCAAAGCTGGGTTTCATGGGTCAATAGATACTTCTACTGGCCTATGCTTACTGGCTTTAATAACCCTATTAGTGTCTAATCAAGCTATTGTTACTCTTCATTTTCAAAGAAAATGCTGAGTAGAAAATCTTCCATATGTACAAAGTTTGCCCTTGATTCCTAGCAGTTTGAAGCTGCGTGGTGCTGTTGAATTTTGAATTTAGCTGAGGATTTGGCTCATGGTTTCTACAATTATTCACCTTTCCTACTTTTTTTTTCTCCAGATCATCTCTCTTTAAATTCAAGGGCACAGCTTAGACTTTAAATCAAATAGCTTTGTTTCCAGTGATGATATTGGGGTTTATTAAATTCATGTTTTGCTGCAGTGGATAGTATTTATACAATTTTCCTGGAGGAAGTTAAAATAGCTTTCAGCTTCTTAGGGTTTAAGGGGATGTTTTTGCATATGCTGTTAGCTTGGCTTGTATTTTTTAAACAGGGGGGGTGGTGGGGGTGATGGGTGGTGGTGGTGTTAGAAAAGGGAAAGTTGGGCCTCGCTCTGCCCTGTACCTTTTTTGTAATTGAATATGAAATAAAAGCAAGTCAAATTGGCAGACAGCGTTGAGTTCTGGGTGGTGCAAAGTGCCAGCAACTGTGTTTTGCCTACCCACAATTTGTTGTTTAATAGTCCTTTTTATTTTTCACTCATAACAACAAAAGTGAACTATTAAAAATCAAATGTTGAGATGTATGGAACTAAACAAAAACATGCTGAAGGCGACAGGCAGGGTTTAACACTCTGTAACTTTTATCTCTCTGGTGTCTCTCTTTGATGGTTGACATGGCAAAAGAATTCTCACAGTGCTTCTGAATCCTGATCACTTGGCTAATAACAGCAAGAATGCCACTGTGCATCATTTCTACTCTTGAATCCCTCTAGACACAATTCCTTGCTCACCCAGTTGATATTCACATGGCACTGCTCATCATCAAAGATTTACTAAAGGAAATGAGGAAATCCCTATGGAATCAGCAGGTGATTAGGTGCATTATTATTATTATTTACTTGTTTATTGGTGATGCCAAGGGAGACTGATGAAGGAGCAGTGCCCTGACCTAAGATGTGGTAGATAGTTCCTCAGTGGAGTATAGTGCCATATAAATTAATGGAACTGGGATGGTTTAAATTGGTTAAGATTCTATACTTATGACAAACCCCAAACAGTGGGGTGAAGTGTGGACAAGTAAATGGAAAATTAAAACATTTCTATGAGAATTAATATAGTCTTTGCTCCAGAGGGTCCCTAGTCATTCTCCGTCCAGTCCACTGCAGGGGTTTACAGAGGAGTAAGGAAGTCAGGACTACTGAGATTTTGGATGTGCTCGTAATATTCTTAAAGGTTTTGTCAGTTTCCTCTCCGTGGGGAAGGCACTGAGCTGCGGCTCAAAAGTTCTGCACTTCATTCCTAGTTCATCATAGACTTCCTCTTTGATCTGGGGAATAACCTGTTTTCCTCATGTTAAAATAGGAATGCTAATAATAAGCCTTTGCCTGCCCTGCAGTTTCAGGTAACATGAACTCTTTGGGCCGTGGCATCCCTCTATCTGTGTACTAACAGAAAGGGACGAACATTTAACTGCAGTCTTCTTTGCTGTAACGCAAACCATCATTAGGAAATTATAAATCACATAATAGCAGAATACCTTTAAAGGAGTTTTTTCTATACTTATGTTTATATCCTTTGAGTCCAACAAGCAAAGAGTTTTGCTCCTGTGTCTGGACTTCTTTTGTAAAAGTAGAAGTGAAATCATGGCCAAAAGTGAAAGGGATTTATGACATGAGGTGAGCTGATGTTTTCAGGTTTCTAAGAAATCAGTTGCTTTCTGGTATTGTTAAAAGGTAATGATTACAAAGGAAATAATGTGCAGCTTTGAAGGCCTGCATTAGAGCCTCACAAGTTTTTTACATAGAGAAAATCAGTTTTTATTGTTTCATATTGTCACCGGGGTAGTATATAGACATGTAGATAGGATCCACAGGCTTTACATAAAATTTTCCCTGCCTCACTTACTTATGCTTGAGTTTTGTGTGTCTTTTTACTACAGAGTAAGGTTGCAAATTTTCCTATCCCTATCTGCTAGAGCTCTGCCTCCATTTATAGGTAGGGAAAGCCAATCAAGGGCTGTATCTTTACTGGCAAATTAAACAGAACAAAGCACAAACCTAAGAGCTTGTATACAATCACCCACCCTGCTAAACTGTTAGAAAACCTGATGTGGATTCAGCTGATGTCTGGTAGCACTGCAACAGACATTGTCTGAGCACAGTAAGGGATTAGCAGAAGCCAAGAATCATTCACAGAATCACAGAATGGTCAGGGTTGGAAGGGACCTCTGGAGATCATCTAGTCCAACCCCCTGCTAAAGCAGGTTCACCTAGAGTAGGTTGCGCAGGACCATGTCCAGGCAGGTTTTGGATGTCTCCGGAGAAGGAGACTCCACAGCCTCTCTGGGCACCCTGTGCCAGTGCTCTGTCACCCTCAGAGTAAAGAAGTTCTTCCTCATATTTAGGTGGAACTGCCTGTGAAGTTTGCGGCCATTGCCCCTTGTCCTGTCTCCAGGCACCACTGAAAAGAGCCTGACCCATCCTTATGACACCCACCCTTAAGATATTGGTAGACATTGATAAGGTCCCTCAGTCTTCTCTCCAGGCTAAAGATGCCCAGCTCTCTCAGCCTTTCCTTATCAGGGAGATGCTCCAGTCCCCTCATCATCTTTGCAGCCCTCCACTGTACCCCCTCCAGTAGTTCCCTGTCTTGAACTGGGGAGCCCAGCACTGGACACAGCACTCCAGATGTGGCCTCAGCATGGCAGAGCAGAGGGGGAGGATCACCTCCCTGGACCTGCTGGACACACTCCTCCTTATGCTCCCCAGTATCCCATTGGCCTTCTTGGCCCCCAGGGCACACTGCTGGCTCATGGGCAGCTTGCTGCCCACCAGAACTCCCAGGTCCTTCTCAGCAGAGCTGCCTTCCAGCACGTCAGCCCCAGCCTGTGCTGTTGCGTGGGGCTGTTCTTCCCCAGGTGAAGGACCCTGCACTTGCCTTTATTGAACTTCCCAATATCTACTTTGGGTGTCGTCTCCTCCTTTTTTGTCAGGGTTGGCAAGTTTAGCTGTGTGATGCTGGGCTATGCCACGATATACCTCAGTGTTAGAGAACTGACCCTAGTCTGTTTTGTTTACTGGTGCAGAAACAGTAAGTTTTTCTTTACTGTGTGGGAGAAAAGACTCCTGGAAGAGTAGGGGATTTGTCATCTGAGCATCTGTCAACTGGTAATGAAGTCAGGTTAAATATAGAATCCTAAAACACAGATGTGGGAGGGACATAGGTCCACTTCTTAATCAAAATTGAATAGAGTTACACTTGTCTAGGCAGATGCTTCCTTAGGTGCTTCCAAATGTTTCTAAATGTCTTCAGTGGTAAAGATTGCACAGACTCCCTGAGTAACCTATTTTAGAGCTGAATTAGCTGTTGAGATGGGCATTTCCCCCTGTAATTAGCAGTTGATAATCACTTTTCTTCTTCATGTGAAGAAGAAAGTTCTTGGAGGTAAAAGGGTCAGCAGTCTATTGCCAATCGTATGTGCATCCAGGATGCTTTAATTATTATTTTATCTTACCCTGGTAAAAATTCAGAATAAGGGAACTGAAAAGCGAGAAAGAGTTACAAGAAGGAATTGGAAGGATGGCAGCGTGTAATTTGTAGTAGGATCCATGTATTATATAAGATAAAAATAAAACCTGGACAAGGCTGTATTTTGGGGACCTAGTGGCATCATAAAATACTCTTGCTTTTTGCTTTTATGGCTTATTTTGATGTCAGCAGAGCCCTGAGGTATATTTGTAGCCTTGAAATTCACAAACATCTTCTCTTTAAAGCATTTGGTTTTAAAAAGGGTGCATTTGTAAGTGGTAAAAAAAATCTCTCCATTGTGAAATATCAATTATTTGTAAGTGCTTGGATTAATTTATTGGATTTTATGGGTAAAAGAAATGGAAATTGTTTCTTACATTAAAAATTAATATTTTACATCCAGCTGTGTCTGGCTGGGCAATAAATCAGCTTCTTACAATTACTTATTTGTCAGCCAGCATGTTAGTTCAAAAAGCTAGGGAGCTTGCCTGTGGATCCTGCTCTACTTGAAAGGCAGAGAGAGTTCAGGTCAAATCAATTTGAGCCATGGTAATTAAGAACAAGATTGAAGATCTTTCCCCACCTATGTAGTAAGCATCTGGAGTTGCTTTTTAGAATGGATCCACTTTTCAGCAGCAGCAGAAAATATTGTGGATAGATAATACTACTTACGAAGAGCTTTTTTAAATGCTTGAAAGGGTTATATATGAATCAAATACTCAGACTAACCTCTGAATAAACCTGAGTACTTCATATTTGCTAAGCAGGAAAAAGTTTTGTCTTTTCAGCTTGTCTATTTACAGTTGAATATCATGTAACCTTCAGAGGATGTATGTACAGAATCTCTTATATGAGCAAATTAAGGCCAGGTAAGGTAGTATCCCATGATCATGAAGAGAACTGAATTGGTAACATGGTACCTGGAATTTTTTTGCCAGTAACCCATACTCTCCCTGACACTGTATGAACATGCATCAGAAGAACATGCACCCCAGGGACCATCCTCAGTACAGACTTTGTGGACTCCTACTTTGGCAGGTAAGAAAGTTCATCTGTGTGATGGGTGCATTCTGCACCTTTTGAATCCAGGGTCAGAAAACAGACATAAGCTCTTTTCACTAGTTTAGATGTAGCAATAATATTTGAGTTGATGCCAACAGAATGAAAATCTAATAGAAAACTAGTATCTTTATCAGGTAAGTGAGGAATGAGACACCAAGATACATTGAAATAGGGAAGAAAAAAAAAAAAAGTGACTAATTGCTGCTGATGTCAACAGAAAGTTCCCTTCATGTATTTCTTTAGGGTGTTTTGATTTGGCAAGACAACAGAAAATGTTGTTTAATTTTGATAGAACATGTTTTTGAAGCTTTTTCTTGGCCATCAAAATGAAAAATTAACTGTAACCACAGCTTTAGATTTACAGTGTTCCTAGTGTAGAGTTCTGTCATGACAGGGGAACTAAATTAAGTCAATCACATACCCAAGAAATATAATTAGTTGCACACTCCTCGCACTTGCAATATCTTATTCAATTAGAGGTAAATTAAATAACTGTGGAAATAAGGTCGCTTGAACTTCCACTATATAGGGGAAAGGCAGACCGTTTGAAATCACAGGAGGTGAAGAGAAAGCTCAGACTTCTGGCTTCCCAGACATCTTCCTGTATTAGCATCACCGCCTTTCTTCTGCACTGAGATTCTGCTGGTGAAGTGCAGGCAACGCTGGGGACTCAAGGAAACATAGTAGCATGATGCTAAAACCAGGGGGTGCATTAGAAAGCATGTTGCCCACCAGACACAATGCTACAGAAACTCCCATGTCAACTGACACTATGTCTTATGTCCTGTGTCTCAGCAGCTTGCCTCTTACAAGTGAAGCTATTGCATGCCTCGACATAGATCCCTCTCATACAGCCACTTGTCTCACACAGTACAATTTCTCTACCTAAAACCAGAAATAATATTTGGTACATAATGAAGTTTTGTTGATTGTATAAAACCCTCTGTATTTCTGAGGGTCAGTTGTATTTATGTGTATACAGACAGTCATTTATCAAGCCTGGTATAATGAGAAAAAAGCTGGGTCATGAAACCAGATCATTCCATCACCTACCTGTAAAATAAAGCTAACTTGAATGCATTTGAATGGTTATATATGAACTAATTAGAGACTGAGTGAATGATTTGTGAAGTTGTCGATAAGTAGGCCAAAACAAGGTGGTTACAATAAATTGGCAGTGGTTACCTCAAGGTTTTAACAAAGCTGTGCTGTTCAAATGATAGTATTAGCAAGCAATGAAAGAACTGTGGTTGATCTAATTAAAAACTGTATACTGAGTTATAAAAAGAGAGTGAAAAAGTAAACAAGTGGTAGAGTCTAGATTTATTTGTCATAAACATGGCAGCAATCACAGCATGATGTTGAGAAGTCCAGCACAAGGATTAGGATTCATAAATAAAAAACATCTTCTGCAAGCCTGTGTCGCTTCCAGTATAAATGACAAAGAAATAGCAAGCATGTTTCTGAGCATATAGCTGCAGACCTAAAGGTCTGATTATGAAGATGATGTAGAGGCATAGTTCTTTGAGACCTCCTCATCAGTTTACAAAGTAATGTTCCACAATGGACTGGTTTGTGAGACGGAAGACGAATGACTGAAGCAAAGCGAATTTCATTAGGTGCAAGGGGTGTATGCAGTGGGATCACAGCAAGCATAAACAGCAGGAGCAAGGCAGCAGCCACCAGTGTGTCATGTGCGCTGTGAGCAGAAAAGAATCCCCCTTGGCCATGTCTCAGAACATTATGCCACATGTACTTTGGCATGCCAGCATCATAAGCAGCCATAGTACAAAGGCAGACACCTCTGCTGTGGAAATGGTAAAGGGCATCATCCCATTGACTTCAGCAGCGGCCTGATGATTTTCTATGAAGCTCCAGTTCCTTGCCAATATGTGGCCAATTAAACAGATCCAAGAAGATATTAAGTTATGAGGGTTTTGTGTTTGTTTGGTTTTTAACTACAGTTGATTGGAAACCATATATTTGAGCCCTAGAAGCTAATTTATACTTTTGGAATTGTCTGAGAATAAAACCACCCAGACAAAAAGGTAGAAAAGGAATTTTTTCTTCTTGATATAAATGTACAACTTTTATTGACATTTTAGTGCAGCATTCTCTCCTGCATACTTAATATGACCATGCATAATGTGTCTTTGTATAAGATGTCACTCCTTCAAATTTTGTGATCTGCCGTATTACCTCAAACTTTCCATTTCCCTACTTCTGCCTCCCAGCCATGCAAATAAGTCAGATGTTTTTAGACCAGATACCAACTTTTTCTGCACTCTTCCTATAGCAATATTATTTCCATCTTCAATGGGGACTGAAAAGAGTATTAACCTTGGGTCTGACCAGCACCAACTTTATCAGCACTTTTGTTTTTTGCGCTTAGTTGGTAATAGAACCAAGTACAGCATTAACTTTTTTTATGGCAGTGATGTTGGAGGCCTCCTTTTCTCCATTAGCCCCAAATATACCATTTTTGTCATTGAACTGAAAAACTGAGCCGTTTCTCCCAATATCGCACAGACTCTTCCCTTGTCTCAATAATAACCGACAGTGAAGTACTTTACCCCCACCCCCACCCCCCAGGTCCAGTCATCCAAACCATCCAAATCTTGCTGAATCTCAACACTTTTTCATCATTATTTTTCTTTATCTCCAAGGGAGTAAGATTGGCTCTAGGTCCTGGTAATGTTGTGCATATTTTACTGTATCACACACAACACTGGGTTTTTTAGAGTTTCCTAACATCCTCTTTCTTTTTTTTTTTTTTTTTTATTTGCTGGGAATTTTCTGTTCTTTAATGATTTTGACAGAAAAAGTCCAAATTAGAATGAAAATGGAGTGGTCAATTTCAAGAAAGTCTTCATATATTTTATTTTTATATATTACTTATATACATATACATATATCTCTTTAGATTTGACTGCCTTAAAAATGGTGGGAATACCAACACTGGGAAATAATAACATTATAAAGCCTTCTTCATATTTTGACTGTTCTATCAGCACTGAAGAGCTTTCAGACTACACAGCTGACCTGGACAAGAGACATGCAAGACAAAACAGGTTGGTGCTTTCTGTGCCCTCTTTAAATCTCCTTTTGCCTAAGGCTGTGAGACAGAAAAAGTTTGAACTTTTTTGACATGTATTAAGAGTCTGACTTCCAGTTCAACTAATTCTTCCCTCAATCCTCTCTCACAAGTGGGTGATAACATGGTCTAATACTTAAGCTTTTTTTCACTAAGGTGAGTGGGTTTAAAAGAAAGCTTAAAAATATAGTAAATTGAAATTCATGATTTTTGAAACCAGTAAAATTCCCCAAGAGGATAGAGAAGTGTAAAGGAAAATAAAGTTGGACGCTGGAGGCAAGAACAGCAGTTTTTGAGTATTTAGAGCATGAAAGAAGTTAGTTATATTTAAAGCCAGCTAGAGAAAACAGTTTCTAAAGGGAAGTTAGCAGTGGGAACTAAAGGAGATATCTGTGGTAGCCAGGAAAGATGCCTGAAGGCCATAGAAGGACAGGGCAGCTGCCTAAGTAATTATGGTTCATCTCAATAGAATCCCTGCATTAAGAAGTAAAGGAAGAAAAGGTACTGACAGTGACAAGGCGACAGCGAGACCTGAAGGATGAAAGGCATCTGTAATTCACTGACAAACTGAACATGCTTTACTTTAAAATTCCTAGCTTACAGCAGACAGGCTCAAAATCTTACGTTAAGGTGACAGAGGGGACCTGAGCGAACTGACGAGGCTGACGTGCTCCCAAGCTGTGAGGCAAAGTGTGCCAAGTGTGGGTATTCTTCATCCCTGTTTCTCTCCTTTAAAAGCTGTTGATATTAGGGGCTGGTTGTTACCTGCATTCTTAGAAGCATTTTTGGCTCTAGATGCTAGACAGGTATTTGAAAGCATTTTACAGTAGTATATTTAATGATGGGGAATACCACCTGGGAGTCTAAGTGAGACTTCAAACTGCCTGAGCTAATTGGATTGCTATTATTTGAGATAATCTTATTGGGATGTTTGGAAATGAGTTTTACTCTTCATTAAAAGGACAAAGGGCTATGTCTTTAAAGGGCAACACTAATGTATGCACAGAGGGCAAAAAATAATGTTCTCTAAAGCTCTCTATGGGCTTCTGCCAGTTGTGACTAATGTTGGTGCAGGTATTAGGAAAACAGGCAAATGTGGTGATGAAGAAAGAAGAATGGAGATTAAAAGAAAAGTGGTTTGAAAGCTGTAGTCATACTACTGTATGAAGAATATATGAGGCCTGTGTAATGAAAATGATAATGTGTTCTGTCATTTTATTTCAGATAATTAGACTGTGATCCTAGAACCTGTTTCTTATGGCTGAAGCTCTGTATCTGGTTACAGTCATCCTGCATTTAGGTTTTATGTTTAAATTGGATATTAGGAAAAAATTCTTCACTGAAAAGGTTATCAAGCACTGGAACAGGCTGCCCAGGGAAGTGGTTGAGTCACCATCCCTGGAGGTATTTCAAAGGTGTGTAGATGTGGTGCTTAGGGATATGGTTTAGTGCTGGACTTAGCAGGGCTAGGTTTACGGTTGGACTCGATCTTAAAGGTCTTTTCCAACCTAAATATTTCTATAGTTTTATGATTCTGTCATTTCCTATGGTTTCAGCCCAGGAATTTTTCCTGCTGCCTAGTTTAAGATGCAATGGGTCCAGGCCTGAGGAAACACTGGTGCTGGGATGTTCTCATGGGACACATTGACAGGGTCCAGGCAATATCCTCTGAGTGTTCCCAGCATGCTGCTGCGTGGACTGTTCACACCTAGGCTGGGACCTGGAGGGTTACTCAAGCCCAGAGAAAGGGGGAAGTTTGACAGGGTCCAGTTAGAAACTATCTCTAATGCCCAACACAAAATTGCTGCCAGGAGATATGGCAGATTCTGGTAGAGAATTGCAACACTGGTCTGCTGCCTTCCTTTTGTAATCATTTCAGACTAAGAAATCCATGTTGCTTGGCTCTCTGCAGAAAAGAAAATGAGGTAGATGCAGGATCCATACAGGAGGCCTAACTTCCGTGCAAATATTTGTCAAAGTGATTCTCTATAAGCAAAGAGCTGGTTTCTATGACTTTTTGGTGGCTATTTTTCTCCAGACTAAAATCTGACAATCTTGTAATTTATCTTTTAAGTGCTTTCCAATCATCTTCAGCAGAAATAAACAGGATACCATAACCCTGAGGAACTGAAGATCAGTACCTTGATTCTTGTCAAAGAAAACAGATACAGAGCCATGTGATCTATCTTGCCATCTGAACCAAGCGGATCAACTCACAAAAACTGAGCGCAACTAAGGTGCAGACAAAGAATTGCTTAGTGAATAACTGTGGGTACCAATAAGGAGATTTTGAGCCAGCCTGTGGGAAATGCCTGGAAGGTGGCTGCCGTTATTAACCAAAGTATTTGCTAACATGCCTTGCTTTGTTTCTCTTTCTGTCAGATGCCACATTCAGCTGTGTCTGAACTGCTGACACCAGCGAGAACTGTGGCTCTCTATCCGTCTACAAAGATCCATGGGGTATAATTTGGTTATTCAGCTTGATATAGTACAGTCTTAGACAATATATAGACAACTGGTCGTGGTAAGTGATGAATATAAGTGAGAAGAATTTCAGTCTGCAGGTTCAATATAATTAATGAAGTGTTACTAAAGCATTTTAAGAGAAACTGGTTGCTGCATTTACAATGTGCTGTAATGATTTACTTAGAAGTCTCCCTTTAGACTCAGTATACAAGTTACAAATGATGCAAAATGTTGCTGATCAGAGATATTGACAATCGCTCATTGGTATTGACATATACAAGAGTCTCCACTGGTTGCCAGTGCAATTATGAACTGACTTTAAAGACTTGCCTTTGGCCAAAGGCTAAAAGAGGACCTTATTTCTCATCTTATTTCAGAGTTTCTCCTATCTTACTCTTCAGTTGTTTCCTCCAACAGATAATATTGTTTTTTATTAGTAGTAGTATTAGTATTTAATAATGACAATAGATACTGAAAGTTTTATTCATTCCTACTTTATCTTCCATCTGTCTGTTAAGGACTGCTCATTCAGCTGGAACAGATGGTGATGACTTCTAAGAGATATTTCCAGTATCACCCCAGTAAAACTTCCTTTCTGCCAATGAGATACTTGGAAATAGGCTCAGGTTTTAGATTTTGAATATGTTCCTCAAAAGAGCCTAAGTGACTGAAGAAAAAAAATCTCACAGACTCTCCCACTGAACTTCAGGGTTCTGATTGAGCCAGCTGGATACCTGGTTAGCTAGCCAGATTCTACCTAAGTCTCTACGTCCCATGTTTCTTTTGACGAGGAATATCTGAAAATATCATGGAAGCCTTGAAAATAAAAGTTAGGAAGAGTCATTATCTTGGAGAGGTTTCTGAAACAAACAAGTAGAAACCAACTCTCTCCACTTAGCTAAGCCAAGATCTAAAAATATATCTCATGCATACAGTGGGTCAGAGAACCACAGTGAAAGCAGCTCTGAAATGTACTGAAGCTAAGGTTAAAAATTTTAGCCAACTGCAGCCTTACCCCTGTGTTCTTGCTTGAGCTTCAGGGCATAAACTCACTGAGTTTTGCTGCTGAGATCTATTTCCTTCTGTTTTGTATGAGTATCAAGAGGGGAATCCTATCAGCTGAGACGCGTTATGCTTGACACAGCCTGAAAGAAACCATTTGCTCCTTCAGAGTGTGTGACACGCAGCGCTTACACTTCTGCTTTAGAAAGTCTGTTGCTCATTATAGAAATGTTAAGTTTACTTTCCACTCCGGCTGCTCTGTTTCTGCAGAAAAAAATGATACATCCAACAAGTTATTGTAATGCCTATGGACTAGCACCAATAAACAAATCTCTGTCTCCTTGCGCCTGAAACAGCTGCTGGTGATTACCCTCCTCCCGTGGAAACAGAAACACATCTGGTGTCTGCAGAACAGCGATGAAACAGAAAAGAGAGGAGCCAAAGCAGCCGTCCCAGGTGTACACAGCTGCATCTTCCCAATGCTACTACTTCACCTGAAAGCCATGGTATCATATAAGTAGTGGGCCAGGATGGTGATTAGGAGAAAGAGGAAAATAAAAGGGGACTTTTCCTCCTCTGTGATTGCCATTGTGACTGAACCGTTTGGCTTTTTTTACAGATCTCTATGTGATGTTCACTGCATTCTCCTATGTTCTTTATAGTCATGTTAAAAAAGATGACCAAAGTTAACTGTCTCAAATTATCATGTTTATGATCTTTGAAGAAAATTTCCCTATGTGAAGAAGACAAACATGATATCTGCCATGTATCAGTTCCTCTAATGGCTTATATTATGACTTGTAGAAATAAAGTATTTGAGAAGTTTGCTTTCTGTCTGAAACACTGCCATTTCAATGTTGTTCAACAGTAAAACATATCAAACCAGAAGCCCAAACCCTGTCATTATGAGGTGAGTTTTAAAGAACCGTAAGATCGAAAAAAAAGAAAAAAAATGTAAAAGGTATGGTGCCCCTATGTTGTTTCGTATGTTTTTAGCTTTAGATGGCAGGATTAAGGTTTGGAACACCTGAAAATACATGAAAATGAAAGGTGAGATTCTCACCAGTGACCTCATATTGGTGCTGAGTTTCATAAGAAATATAAAGAAGTACTATATATTGTGAAAGAGTGGGCAACATGTTTGTGTACTGTTTTGTATGGCTGGACATGTCATATATTTGTTTGAAATTTTTTTCCTTTTACATTTATGAATTAAAATTAAGCTTTCAAATTCTCCTGAGCAGAAGAAAGAGTTAATTTAAACAAAAAACAACAAAAAAAGAAGTCCAAGTGTTGTGTTTTCTTTGGCAATTGGGCCTTTGACATAGGACATCTGCATGAAAAAAACCCTTAATGTTTCTTAAAAAAATCTAATTTCCATTCCAATAGATACTTTGATGAGAAACCATTTTCTGTCATGTGAAGGGAAGATCTGACAGAAGTTGTATGATATTGAAATATATTCTAGCTTGAGCCAAATTCATTAATACAAAATCAATATAGGTTGGTTGCTGGTGAGGCTGCATCATCAGCTGGTGAGGCACCATCGTTGTGATCTGGTATTAGCTGTAGAGGTATCTAGATGTAAGAGGTTACTAAGAACCAGCTACCAGCAGGGTGGACTGACTTGACTTTACATCTTCATATTCACCTGTTTTTTTCATGTCTTCCTTTCCACTTTTCTTTCCCTGTCTATAGCTTGCTTTGCAGTTGTGCCACCATTATTGTTGCTCTTTCTTCTATGCCTAGCTCCTATTCCCATTAAGAAACACTTTTTTCCTTTTTTTTCCTTTTTTTTTTGCACTTGGGTGGTGGATAGCCCTGATTTTATTAGATTAACATTTGTTATCATGCCAAACAAAGTGAGCAAGTCAGAAAAAAAGACTTTTCTGCTGTTAATGCCAACTGGGAGAATGATAAGGGTTATCAAGAAGCCTCAAATACAGGAAAGGGAGGAACTATTCCTGTATATCTGCTAACTATACTCCTGCATTTTCCTCTGATTATTTCAGGTCCAAAGTGAGACTGGGTAATAACATACGTTGTGATGCCATACAAAACAGAAAAATGTTTTGTTTTCATCAGGTTTGACTTTGGTTCCACAAGTTCTTATTTTAGTTTATACTTTCTTGTATTAACTTTTTGATTTCTTCATTAATGACATGAGGCACAAGCGCCCAGCACTATGGCAGAGGAAGAGCTGCCCCTGTCTCAGCACATTGTGAGTTGTTACAGATTTTATTTTATTTTTTTAAATTCCTGTTTTCCCTCCAAGAGAATTGCCCGAGCTCCCTCAGCTGAAAATGTGGTAACTGTTGAGGCTGAATGCTTGCAAAAAAAGAGGAATACAGTAGGCTCATACCTTTTCTGAAGAATTTTTATGAGAATCACTTTTTACAAAATTTCCCAATTGATTTCCTATGTTATTACTCCTCTGGCTCCCAATAATGTTATTTAGACAGAGAAATATTCTGACAGCATATCTTCCCATTTACACTTTGCTTTCAGCACTGGCCTATAAATAGGCCATTATAGTCTGGGAAAAAAATAGAGTAAAACTTTTCCTTCATGTTGCCTAAAAAAGGCAGTTTAACTAACAGTTGTCCAACATGCATCTGCTAGTATAATGTAAAAGTTTTCTACCATGCAAAGCACGCAGAAGTGGAACAATCTGATTAATAAATAGGTAAGAATAGTAAAAAAGTAATTTTATATCCACAGTGCAGGCCTGATTACAATGGAATACTTCAGTGTGTTCAAGGAAAGAACTATGAGCAAGCCCCACAGCAACAGCAGCAAGCTCAGTGGACCCATTACCATGACACCAGTGGGTTTTACATCAGTGAGTTAAAAAAAAATAAATCGCTCCTGACCAACCAAATCTAGGTAATCAACTTAGACAAGGTAGTCAATATGTGCTAACTTTAATGCCCACAACAGAACTCAATGTGGTAGTAAAGTCTGGGCCAAATTCTGCCTGCTGTGCCGGTGGAAAGTAGTGCCATTAGCTTCAATCATATTGCATATGCAGGAGGCGAATGCATTAGTAGACAACTAATCAGAAGAGCTCCTTGGAGGAGGCAGGAGGTGGCAGATGCCTTGAGGGGCTGCTCTGATTAGCAGCTTGCCCCACTTCTTCCATTCAGTGTATTGGTCTCCTACTGCACCAGAAAAGATTGGAGCTAGGGCCACCTGCTGGTGTAAAAAAAAAGACAGATAATTGCAAGTTACCCATTGATGAAAAGGTCTTCCTCTGTTTGTGCATGTGGGGGAGTCCCAGATGTTGATTGTATACAGTGGAGCCATATTCTGATTTTGAACCTGTGGTGCCTCAGTGTGAAGTCTTTGGGCACAGAAAACTTTAGTTCCAGGTTTATCATCAGTGTAGGGCAAAGCTTATCTAGTACATTACAACTACTCCTTCCTTGTCATGAATCAGAGATCATAGCAGAGAAATCCTGAACCTGCTCTAACATCCAAAGCCTTGTTTATCTGTAGTTACATCATTTTTCAGCAACAGCAATGAATAACACAGGCCTGCTGGCTTTAGGGAAATTACCAGATTTACATCAGTGTCAGCAAAATTCAGTATGGTCTACGGTGCTCGAACTATGTATTAAGAGACTCTCAGTGGAACACTTTGATCTGGATATTGGTATCCAACGTGTTAAATTCACCATGAATGGTAAAATTTCACCAAAATTTCACTTCCTATAGAATTTTGGTATGTGGTAGACTGCCAAAAGGATATGCCTTCTGCGGGGCCCTATTAAATAAAACAAATAAGGGCCTAATCCTGCTCACTTACGAGTGTTGGGGTCTGCAGCAGGTCTGCAGACGAGTTAGTTGACTTTAAGGACTTAGTTGTGTACCTTTAAGACAGCCACAAAAATGTCAAGCATGTAAACAGGATGTGAAAACCCGGAACTTAGAACCGCAGTATACAGGCACATACAGCGACAGCAAAGAGCAAGCAAGAAGAAGACATAGCCTATCAGCATCTGACATGTACTAAGATATATAAGCAATATGTAAAGACAATAAAGAGCCATTTTGGCCATTTTGTCTGAACCCAGCCATGTAGGTATAGTGTTTTTGAGTCCGTCTCGACTTGCACCACCACATACAAGTACTTGTTTATCTGAACAGATGTAGGCACTTATGCCTTATTGCATGACTTGGAGAATGGTAGGGCAATCAACAGAAGGTGGTGACTCCTTTTTTGAGGAATGGAGGTATTGGATGAGAAAGGTACACTAGGAAAATTGAGAATTGCTGTACCAATGAACCAAGGAAATGTCTCAGGGGCTCAGACACAAGGAACTTGTGAAGGAAAGGAGATATGACTGAGTGATGACTGAGCAACAGCAGTGAACGGTTGGCCTGTCAAAAGAAGGCATGTGTTCAAATCGAAAACAAAGATAAAGGCATTGATTGTTAAACACAGGGTTATGGTAGACATTAAGTAGTGGAATATCTATATAAATGATATTGCCACAACAACAAAAACGTATAAACTTGCCATGAGCAAATTAGGTTGGATATTAAAGTGTTCCCAACCACCAATGTGATGCCTGAGCAGCCATCTCATAAAAGTAGTTGAAGCGAGAAACCGTTTTCAGAGGGAACTTGATAACAGGATTATGTGACGAGGTTACAAGATAAGACTGGCAGTTTGCAATTATCTAGATCCCTTCCAGGCCTATTCCCCCGGGGAGAGAAGAGGAAATCAAAAGCAGTGGCTTACAATGCACTGCAGGTGTGCATGTGGCCCAGCGTATAACCTCAGTTTGCCAAGGCTGGATACTAATCCGACTAATCTAGAAGTGCTATAATGATCCAACCTCCCCATTAGTCCCTACGTAAGCATGTAGCTGTTAAATGAACTGTCCAAAGATATGTATTAATATGCAGCTGATGAATGCAACTACTTGTCCTTCACTGTAACAATGTTCCTACCTCCAAAACAGTCTCATGTTTTAAAGACATCAGAAAGTAATAAATATTAAAAACTCAAGTAAGATGGCAGTGATGCTACTAGAGAGAAGAAAGCATTCAGGCAAGTTTGCAGCTCCTTTGTCTTTTTCAGATTTTTGTTTGCAGATACTTATCAGCAATTCATCAGCTTGTCAATTTGCCCCATAATCTCCAAGTGCACTAGCTAAAATCTAGCCTAGCACAAGCAAAACTTCCTCCCCAGTTGCTAGGTAACTCCAGTGTCTGTTCATCTGTGGCAGCTGTTATCAGCTGTTCACATCTTTATTTACTTTTCATCTTGGCCATAGTAATGTGATATAACTGGACACAGAGCCTCCAACATTTAAGAGACCTTGCACAGTTACCAGTGCTGCAGTCCATCTTCCCATCAACATGGGCTTCCCTCTGCACAAATATATGCGCCATTCAGCTCAAGTTAGAAGGAGGTTTCAGTTCTCATCTTTGTTTGGTTCTGTGCATATTTTAAGACTACTTTGAAGCTTGAATGGGAACCACTCTATATGAGATTTGATTCTCTAGCACAATGAATCACTTTGTAATAACATTTAAATTCAGCCTTCTAATTCCGGGGAAGGAAACAAACAAGGAAGCACACAAATGGACAAAAGCCCATCCCCAGGAACTAGGGACCACAAATTCATCAGTATCTGCTATAAGAAACAGCAAAGCTACATAATTATTTTCAGAACTTTTAGAAAAACCTTACCAAAACAAACTACTTCATATGCTGCTCCTTTGGGAGAAGATGAAAAGACAGAAAAAATATGCATAGCCGTGTTGCTTACTGCACTATTAGGAATTCCAGTGAGAAAGGTGACATAAAATTCTATGCAAAACAAAAGAATAGAAGAGCAACTGACTTTATTTTGTTGAATTACAGTAGCTTCTAACAGCTTTCTTCTGTTCTTCTAACAGAAGGAAACACCTATTTCACACATGACAGTGAAACATCCTAATCCTGAAATAATTGCTTTAACTACAAATCTAGGGACAATGTGAGGGTATAACAAAAAGTTGGAGCAGAAGTTCAAGGCTAGACGTAGATAACTGTGGGAGGCGAACTAGGAAATTATCGGAGTGTATCAGCTACCTAACCAAGACTCCAAGGGCTGGGGAAATCAGTTTTGACACATCATTGCTCACATTACTGTCTGCCAGAGGAAGGTTAGTTGGTAGTGTCTTCTACACAGAGGGATCTAAATATGTCTAGCTGTCTATATATCTGTCTCTCTAGTTGAGACATCTGTCAACTAAATACATACATAATTTATTTAATTATTTATTACGGAAGAAATAAGGAGGCAAAGTCAGAATGCTTCTGGTTGGAAAGCATCTGCAGCTGTCCAGTCACCAGTAGATGACCCTTTGCTTTACCTAGAGAGCAGATGTACAATATTTGATAGACTTCCTTCACAGACTTTCTTGGCAAGCAGGAAAACATTATGAACTTCAGCAGGATTCATTAAAATAGTTTTAAAATCAATGAATCCACTGATCTAAATATACAAATAATAGAGAAAGATTTTACAAGTGGTTTCCTACAATGTGTTCTGAGTGATAATAAAACACCACTCTTGAAGTGCTTCATCAATTACTTACTATAGTCAATAGGCTGAATTTCCATCATAAACAGCCTTCTCTATGGAAAATGCACAAATAAAAAGCTCTAGATAAATAAACACTCCAGGATGCCATATATAGCCAGACCCTGTTAGCTGGTGCTGGTAGTTCTCTCTGTATCTTTTGATATTTAAATCTACCCAACTTCCCCTTTTCACACTGCTTTACTTGAAAAGCTGTAATGTTCTTAAGTTTCTCATTAAAGATGCTACACATAAGAACACCCTGAACTTCTGTTTATTTCAAGGTCTTGAAGCTATATACAGAACTCACAGTATATTTGGAAAGTATTTCCACATGATATTATTCCCTTCTTGATGGGAAAAACTGATATTTTGGAGAAAATCTGTATGTTTGACCTTCAGACCATCCATCCATGAAATTCAGGTTTGCCCTCTGACAAGGTGGTGTATGTAATACCATCTGTTTTTTGTTTATGATATGTCAGAGATGAGCATGGAACATTAGATGTGTAACAGCATACAAGGTATTTTATTTTCTTGAGCCATGATTTTATCAGGTGATTGAGGCCTCCCTGGAAGAAGCTATGCCCACTAAGTCTACTGGGGTTGTTCTTCAACCAATGGTTTCTTTAACCATTCATTCTTGCTTTGATTTCCATCTACCTTATACACTGAATAAGATTGGAAATAAATCTGTGATAAAAAAATCAACATCAAAGACACAAAACTCGGAATTAGGTTGGATGAGTAATCTTAGAAATACAGTTTCAAATTTCTGGGGTACTTGCCTTTGTATCCTTGACATACTGTTGGTGCAGTGTTCTTTTAGTCATGCACATACTTGAACATCAATGTACAGTGTATCAGAGGGCAAAGAAGACAAGGAACACCTTTGCTTGTGAAGGGACAAAATTTAGTGGGTCCTGGAGAAAGATTAAGTTTCTCTGTGCTTTGAATGATAGCATATTACCTTTAAATAGCAGACTGGGGTGGATAAATCATACTCAGATTACCTTCTGTAGCTCTCCAAGTTAAATGTTATACCAGAAATGACAAGTTTCGTCTAAGGCCCTTTTCCACTGCTTTACAGAACAATGATCCCCATTGCTACTTCTTTTTCTTACAATCTTTTATTTCCCATGACCCACTTTCAGCAACAGGGCAAACCTGTGTTTGAGATTAAGTTCTTCTTTTGGGTGATAAGAGCCCCCAGAGGCTGAGAGAGGACTAGAGTTTAGCTCTTACATGTTGTGGAACACTTTAATCACCAAAAAATTAGATGGAAGATTCTTTGTTTGCCTGATTTGGAGTTGAACTCAGTGCTCTGTATGTGTATTAAGGATAATTTGTGTAGGACTAGGTAGTGTTTAGGTGATTTCCAGCTGCTGCAGAGCTGCATTACAATATACACACCAGTACAGCTCATACTGGGGAAAGAAGTTGAGGTTCAGATGTCTTGTGAAACATATAATCTAATAGAGATGGTAAGTACCACTAGAGCCAGGTTGCCTCTGACAGTAAGTGAGCAGAACTTGCTCTCTACAACTAATGTGCTTAAATTCCATTTTAGATTATTTTGATAGTGGAAGGTATGAATAGAGACCCAAATGATTTGTAGGAAAAAAAACATGGCAGAGGTTAGGTGCTCATTCAGAGACTGACGCATCCAGTCCAGAAGGATGAAAAAGAACATACTAAGTGAGAAAATGAGATGGAGTGCAGTTTTGTCTTCTTAGGAAAGAAGAATAAATTATTTTCACCTGTACTGAATGACATGCCTTTAGATCTGTGAAAAGGAGTGGGTTGCACTCTGGCTAAACACAAGCTTGTAAGTGTTTAACATCACAGGAAAGAAAGAAGTAAACAAGACAAGTCTGGTGGCTATCTTTCCTGGTAATACCTAGGAGAAAGTCATGCTTTCTCTTGTGTGAACTCACAGCAATTTGTCATACACAGCTTCATGGAAAAGAAATATACTGAGAGCTTTTAAGTACTCTTACTTAATACTGTCTCTGATTCATTAATTCCCTGAGCTACAAATCACTGGAGGCCAGGATAATTTTGGGTAGCTGTTACTGTATGTGTTTTGTGGCTTCTCTGCCATTTGCTATTGGTCACTTTGAAGACCAGATGTTGGGCACTGTCTGACCTATTGGTTTTGTTCTTGTGTTCTCAAGTTAATGTAAACCATCTAAAAGAGTGTAGTCTAAACTACTCTTCTGGGCTTTATTTGCTTAAAGGGGGAAGGCCGGGTTCTCCAAGAGACTTATGCTACCTTAGCACTTTTTCAAGGACAAAAGAGTCACTCTCTGGTACCACTATCCTGTCCTATTGACAAGGGAAAGAAATAAATAACTAGTTTAAATTGGTCATTTAAGTTCCAGGTAGATAAATTCAGGCAAAGTGACTCCTACTTTTAGTGACTGGTGAAGTTGGTTCACTGGTCTAATTTTCATCTTGCTGTAAACAAGAGAAAAAGGCTACGCAAGACTGTTTCTTCTCCCTTTGACATATAATGCTAAGATTCTCCTGATGATGCCCTGCTACAAATCACTTTGCTTTTCTCACCCATCGTTCACAGACAGACACTTATCTTCACCAAATGCACATTAACTACTTCTGTGGGTTTATCTGCTCAGTCTCCTGAGGACCAGCATTGCACCTGTTTCTTTTTTTGCATTAGCTGCCTTCTCTTTAAGAGCCTTAATGGATGTTCTATTAAAACTCACTCTCTCCTTTGTTCTGGGGAGTGGGATTTTTTTTCCCCCCGATGGCTGAGAAAAGTCTAATAAAAAATGTAGTACTCTTTGGGCAGAGGAATCTCAGCCAACCAGTACTTCAGGCTGTTATTGACAGTAGAACTTTGGAAATCTAGTTAACAACATCTCCACATCTTTGGGTGGAAGATGGTCTTTTCCTCTGCCATTGCAAGTCCCAGTGAAAGATTTTTGGGTTTGAAAGGAGTATGAATAGATTTACACATCATATCATTGAAGGATTCTCTGTATTTGCAACTGTAAATAAAACAATGAGAGTCTAATGCCATTGCTTCACTGTATCAATCCACAGTTAGATAGTAATATACTTAAAGAGAAGACTTATAACGGAAATGAAGCCTTGAACTTTGTGCACCACAATAAAAAAATGTAATCTCATGTATTTTCTCTAAAAGATTAATTGACCTTATATCAGATTTCCTATTTTCTCACCAGCCTCATATTTCTTTAAATGTATGTTAAAAGTCAATGAAGATTCCTAAACTCACATTCACCAGAAGCTGGCACTTGGGTCTTAAGTTAGGTATCCAGATATCACAGGCTTTTTTATGAATCTGAAGAACACATTCACACTGATCTTTCTTTGCAAAAATGTGCCACAACAGAAATCCACAAATGTTGGTGATCAGTCAGCTGTACTGTTGAGTCTTAAACTGATTGAAGAAAGTGGCACACTTTTGTATTTGTCTTGAAGACATTATCTTTGTTTTTTCACTACTGTTAACAGGTAACATCTGAAAATGTTGAGTGTCAGTCTCAAATATTGACTCTTCATTATGTAATAAAATGGAATACTGGAAATATTGTCATATCTTAGGTTGCCGAAGCTACTTGAATCAACATCATGCTCAAGTAGAATGTCTGCCCTGTGGTTATCACACTGTCTGCCTCTACTGTGATAAAACACCAAAAAACCCAAACAAAACAGTGATGGTTTTTTAGTTTGTATCTAGCAAATAGGTAATCTGCAAGGGGAAAGGGAGGCAGAATAAATATACGCTTAGAGAAAGTACTTAATATGGGGAGCAATCCACTTCCAGCTATTTTAGTGAATGCAAGTATCATCTGGGAACTTTGTAAAACATCTTTTTCAAAGTACACAAATCCATAGGGTCCTGATGTTCGGAATCACATGAATCACAATCCATCAGGAAAAGAAGATGATGACAAATAGCACTCAAAAAGACTACTTTAAGTAATACTTTTCAAAAATATTAATTTGAAAATTTTGATCAAAACCTGACTTAAGCAATGGGCTGTGAGCCCAGGTTAATATTCTCTGGGTGCTCCTTTCTTCTGTAGCCTTTTTGAGATCTTACTCAGAAATCAGAAATGGATTCATAGGGCAATAAAATTACTAGCCTTGGTTTCCTCCTCACAAGGCTTAATAAGCACATTTCCATTAACCTCTTCTTGTAGGTGTCTTAAGGTCCTAATGGCTTGCCAGCTCTGCATAGACACTCTCCAGTTTCTTAACAATCTTCTTGAACTGGGGGGCCCAACCCAGTACTAACCCTGCTGTCTACATTTCAGCTTTCCTTTTGATCCCAAATTCAGGCTTCTGAAGCTTTCATCTACAATCCTGTGCACAATGGCTCTTCCTTGTTTGCAAGCAGCACAAGAAGTTGAACATTGCTGGTAGCACTGGCATAGAGAAACTGCCACTGTTGCTCTTCCCTCCTTCCTCCCTAAACTCAAGTTTCAGGCATTTGGCAGACAAGCATCTCAGTGTTTTTGAAGAACTCTCACTGCCACAGTCTTGGCTCAAACAAGTTAAGTTTATTATGTCTGACTCCTGAAAGCTTTCTGGAACTCCTCCACTGGAGCTACACCGCTGAGCAAGGCTGAGATACTGTTTTGGCACAAAAACTCTTCAGTGGCATAGAATCATTGTGTTAAAGAAAAATTTTCCTCCTTTAGTGAAGTATGAAAATGCTTTGTCCCATTGGATTTCATTAGCTTATCTTTGCTACTAAAGGGTTTGAATTGCTGCAAATTTAAGTACTGGTATTTAATCTTCTGCTTTTCTCTCAATAAGTGTGCTAAAAAAGAACCTAAACTTTTACAGGCTTTCTCTCTTTCCTCAAGCAAAGTTCTAATTGTGTCATCATTCTCACCAAAACGGTCTTGGTAACCATGCTTATACAGTGCTGGAGCTTGGGGATACTGTTTATTACACAAAATTTTCCAGGAAACTCATTAGAACTTATAAGTTAACTTTCTAGTAACTGTGTGAAATGGATCGAGTGTGAATGTGTTAAAATGAGTCATGAATACAAGCTGAAGGGTGTTGTGTGATTTTGTAGTGTCTTAAGACCCTATGAACCTGGCAGTAAGGAAACCTAGGACTTCTTTGGTAAGCATAAAGCATTTTGCAGACTAGTGTACCCTGAACTCTCTATCTTTCTGACATATTTTGATTGTGTCTTTAAAGTGGTGACATTGCGGGGACACCAAGTCTTTATGCTCTTTGTCTGAAATGTACCTGGATCCGCCTCATATTTACCAACCTCCTTCAGACCATCTTATTGGTCTGTACGGTATCATTGTACAGAAAAACATGCTGAATATTTCCACAAATTAATTTTTCTTAGAATTAGAAATATGCATTCTGACCAAAGGTAAAGGATTATTGGTAATATTTTCAACAATTAAATGAAAGGGAAGAATAATCTGGGAATATTACAGAGCTTTTGGAAATACAGTTGTTAATGGAGAGCCTCCTCAGCTCCATAGGTTGTCCTTATCTCTACACAGAGATGATAGCCATCACCATAAATCAAGAAATATAGTCCTCAGATACATAAATTGAAATTTATACAAGTGTTAACTTACAATTAGCTCATGATTGCTCCATTTCTGTGAAATCAAAGGAATATTAATCTGGCAATGTATTGGGTTTGCATGGCAAGGTTTTGGTTGTGGGGGAGCTATTAGGGGTGTCTTCTGTGAGAAGCTGCTAGAAGCTTCCACCATGTCCCACAGAACCAGTGCCAGCAGGCTACAAGATGGACCTACCACTGGCCAAGGCCAAGCCCAGCAGCAACAGTGGTAGCACCTCTGGGGGAGTGTATTAAGAAGGGGGGAGGGGGAATAAAATTATGCAAGATGGAGAGAGGAGTGAGAATATGCAACAGAAACATCTCTGCAGCCCCCAGGCCAGGGCAGGACAGGGCCAGGGGGCTCCCGGCGCCGCGGCAGAGGCTCCCCCCAGCCCGCGGCGCAGCCCCCGGCGGGGCAGGCTGTGCCCCCAGCCCAAGCAGCCCCCGGGGGGCAGCTCCCCCCCCGCAGCCCGGCAGGGCCCCACGCCGGGGCAGGGGGTGCCCGAGGGAGGCTGTGACCCGCGGGCAGCCCGCGCTGGAGCAGCTCCGGGCAGGGCCCGTGGCCCCGCGGGGAGAGGAGCCCGGGCCGGGGCCGGGCTGCGGGCAGGGCCGGTGCCCCCGCGGGGACCCGCGCCGGGGCCGGCCGGGCCTGAGGGGCTGCGCCCCGCGGGGGGACCCCCGGCGGGGCCGGGCGTGGGGAACTGCAGCCCGGCAGGGCCCCAGGCTGGGGCAGCCCGTGGAGGGCCCCCTGCCCTGGCAGGGCCCCGCGCTGGGGCAGGGCAGGGTGTGAGGAGCCTCCCCCGGAGGGGCAGGAGCGGCAGGGACAGCGCGGGAGGGACTGACCCAGCCCCGGGCCCGCCCTGCGCCGCGGCCGGGGAGCGGGGAGGGACCGCGGGGGGAGCTGGGCAGGGGGGGCTTGCGGGACGGTGCTTTGAGATTTGGTTTTATTTCTCGCTGTCCTACTCTGGTCTGACTGGCAATAAATTAATTTCCCCAGCCGAGTGTGTTTTGCCCGTGACAGTAACTGGTGAGCCATCTCCCCCTGTCCTGATCCCAACCCAGGAGCCCCTCGTTATATTTTCTCCCCGTGCCCGACTGAGGAGGGGAAGGGCAGAGCAGCTTTGGTGGGCACCTGGTGTCCAGCCCGGGTCAACCCACCACAGGCAGCTAGAGAAAAAAGAATAATCTGATTCCCACCACCACCACCACCCACACACACACACCCCACCCCACCCCCCCTAAATATATTTGAGTATGAATGTATTCAGGCTGTCTGTAAATAAGTAATGTCTTTGTTGTGCGTATACTGTATATCTGTTCATGAATTTAATAAAATTTATAGGGAGCAAAACAAAATTTAATCAGAATAAACTGTTCTCTGATTTTTCAGTATTTATTTATTAAATAGTTGCTAAGATTCGTCATTAGTATAGTATTACAATGAACTAAATAATCAAAGATTCAAACAAGATAGGTGATGTTTATAATAGTGTTAATGAGTTATGCTGTATATCAAGTGTAACCCTGCTGGATATATGCTTTTTTCCTACATTTTAAAAAAAATGTAACATTTTACATTCATGTTTTAAAATTTTACAAAGATTTTGCATTTTGATGAAATATAACAAAAAGGAATGGGCCAAATATGCTCCTTTGGGTGACTTGGTTGTCTTTTCTTGAGATAAGTTGATTTTGGCCTCATTTATTTGTTCATTTTAATGTACCTTATATAAAGAGTGTAGTTCTACTTGTTTACCTAGGTCTTTTTTTTCTGCTTCCTGAGTTCCAGCTGTTGTCAGGGGATTGATCTCACCAACAGAGAAAATTTTCTTTTTTAATGATAAATAGATGTGACATTTTACCTTGAAAAAGACGTAAAACATTTTAAAGCTTTTGAAATCGTTTAGGCTGTTGAAAGTCCTCAGCTACCAATCAATAATAGGTGAGAGTGACTAGCTTAAAGCAAAAGGCACTTGGAAGAGTCTTGGTCCTGCTATGACCATAGGTGTTAGCGGCTTAGTTTAAGTTCTGTATGTCAGAGTCCCCTAGTGAACAACTGAAGATTAATTGCAGGTGTCGACATCTTAAATAAAAGACAGTTGATGCAGCCTATTGTCTTTAGTTAAGTACCTACTCGGTTATACCTTTTCCTATGCATTTCTTCAGCTTCTTAGAATACCTTTTGTGGCTTACCGGTGTACATACTGTTTTCTAGATTTTATGCTGTCCTTTGAAATTCATTCTAATGTTGGATGCTATGTGACAGAGCCTCTAAAGGTTGCAATAGTTTCAAAACTTCTCCCCTACCCAAGGACCACCTGGGAAAAAAACAGTTTGTAGCAAAAGTTCTGCTAGAAGATGGAAGGGGAAAGCAACCCAGTACCATAAAATAGTAGGGTGCAGGTAGGCAACTTGTCAAAGAGATACACAGGGTGGAGCTCATGTGGCTTTGGAGGTATTTCTTACTGATCCACATGGAGCCACCTGAACGTTGACTCCTACACCTAGAAATAACCTGGGCAGGACCAGGGCATAAGCAAGGTGCAACGACCTGGTATTCCAGACTCTTTTCATGGGATTTGTTCATTACCCAGCTGTATTTGCTGGGCCATAGCACTTTTTTGCAGGTACTTTTGCAGGTTAACATCAGAAAAATAAAACACATTTTTAATACTGCTGGTAATACTTTACTGGCTTATACTTAGTTATAAAGATGCAAAATTGTGTTGATAAACATGTATGCAAGTTTCAGGTTGCAGTTTTTTAAAGGAACTTTAAGAACGATTTTGTAACTGCTTTTGAAATACTATCAATAAGCATGTTTGCATAAAATAAAACTTGGGGAAGTAATGTAGTGTTAGTGATGCTCTATATCATGTATACATAGAAGGAGACTTACCTCTTTTAACTCTAAGTGCTAAATACAGTTAGAATCATAGAACCATTGAATCTTTAAACTTGGAAAAGATCTTTAAGATCATTGAGTCCAACCATAAACTTAATACTGCCAAGGCCACCAATAAACCATGTCCCTAGGAGCCACATCTATACATCTAACCACCTCCAGGCATGGTGACTGATCCATTTCCCCGGGCAGCCTGTTCCTTAAACATAGGCACCTATGGGAACTGAGACACCCAAAAATCCTCTGCCTGATTTCCAGATGCTGTTCCAGGTGTGCTGAGGTCTCCTACAAGTCCTGTACCCTATCTTCCAGATCGACGCAGCTGTCTCAGACACTGCTGAAGGATTCAAATGTCTTTGAATACCCTTGTTTAAACAAGTGAATGGAAATCTCTGTGAAAACTGTCTACCCTTAACTTTTTAGCTAAGAACTTTCAATGGATAATACACAGAAATAGGGTACTTGTGAGGTAATTTTCTCATGTCATCTTGAGAGGAGTCCAAACTAAGGAGGAGTATCTGAAGATCCTTGTGTTTACTGATGATAGAGACAGCCTTACACTCCTAGTCACCTAAACCAACTGCAGCCATCTCCAGTGCCCAACATGTCCATCTGAGCTGGTCACTCCAGAGTCCATTAACAGCCACTGAAGAGAAATGGGCACTTCTAAGAAGAGATTGGTTTTACCTATTTTTTACTGTCTAGATGACATGAAGCAATATAATCCCACACTAGATACTTAATTTTAAAAATCCTTTAAAGTTAGGTGAAAGGAATCCTAGATATACTGTTTTCAAGAGAAAAAACTTTTCTCCGTTGGCAGATACATCTCCCACTGGTTGAGCTCAGTAAAGAAAAAATGCAGATTCAAGCCCCCATATTACACTGATTACATAATATTTACATAATGAAGTTTTAATAATAATTTTACTAACTAAATTCTGGATGTATAAGTAGGATGTTGTATGATCTGTATCGCAGCTTTGTGTACAAGGGTGAGTTTCACCTGGTGGATGAAACCTTCATTATACAGCTCCACACCACTGTGGGATGAGAATTATATAATTAATGGTGAGCACTCAATTCCTGACTTGTAGCCATGGATGCACACCTGCCATGCAGTAATGGGAGTGAATTTTCTCTTAGCATGCACGTATGGGCTAATGTGGAGCACACTGTGAATTTTTCTCTTCCCATTGGCTATAAGAAAAGGAAGGTGGAAAAAAAGTGATGCCTTTATTGCAATTTTTACTAGTACTAGTCTTCATCTGCCTTCTTAATTAGTCCTGCTGTGTGGTTGAGACTCCACATAGGCTGTCATGCCACAGTGAAGAACTATATATTATAATACAGCAATTATATTATTTAGCCTCACACTTTCCTGCACGAATGAATGGTTCTACCTTGCACGGTAGAAGCATTTGTATTTGGCAAATACGTGGCTGCTGTTTTTACAGACTGAATCTTACCTGTTTCACTAGGGTTGGTCTGTTGTGTTTTCCAGTGTCTCCAGGTGACACAGCCATGAGTGGAATAACAAAAGTCAAAAGGAAGTGGTTACTGAACTCAAATAATTTTTATAATGATGCTTTTTTATACCATACTTTTAGGATTTAAGTTCCTGGTGGGAGGAGAAAATATTAAAAAACGGAATTAAATTTTTGAAGCTGAGGCTTTATTTCTACAGTTTGGGTGTTTCTGCCAAGGTTATTCGGACGTTTTTCTGGATATGTCCTCCAAACTCTGTCACTTTCAATGGTGTCAAATATGAATGGAATATCTAAATATTACTATTATTTCTGATTTTCACCTACTGCATTTTTTGCATGGAAATTAATAATTTATGGGTCCATTATTGCCATTGATGGCACAGATCTTATTTTTTATCTGGCATATTATGGTATGTAATTTCAGACCTAGACAGTCTCATATTCATTGTTAAAATGTTATTGTCCAGCTGCTGAGCCAAACCCTTCCATAAACTTTGGCATTTGGCTTCATGATTGAGTATCTGAACAGGCACTAAAGAATTATGCACATCGAGCATTCATAAAGCTATGCAATAAAGTTTATCAGAAAGTCACAGTTAACATTTTTTTATCAAAACTGGCTAAATAAAGGTTTCAACCTGAGCAATATTCTTATGGGATCACTGAAGTCTTTTACTGGCTTCAGAAAGTCAGGTTTATTCCGTGTGACTGTCAGTCACATGTATCCATGTATGTTAGCACAGGATTTGTGTTTTTATTTTAAATTACTTTTTTCCCCACTAGGAGAAACTAGGACATCACATATCTTCCTAAAACACAAAGGGAAGAGAGCGAGCTCTAGTTCATATACATAGCAACCTTGCACTGAGAATATCTGCTTCAGAGTATTACAGGTTTCTGTCCTTTTTCATTTCTCTTTAAACTATTCATTAATTTTCTGATTCTCCAGATTCCTTGGGATTATGTGTGAAGCTCTGTTTTATTGCATCTATAACAATATACTACAAAAGGGTGAAGGTTGTCAATTCAATGTTAAATATCATATTGGGTTACAAATATTCTTCCTTCATTCTGCTTCAAAATCTATGCTTTCCTCTGTTCTTTTCAAACTATTCAAGTTGCAACACTCTTCTTTTACTTGGCTGCATCGTCAACATACCATCCATCTACCAGAAATGAGATACTAATGTGACATAAAAAAGAAGATTTAATCATATCAGAAAGATGTACAAAAGTCTAAACTGCTAAATTATGTGTTCTTATCATGTCATATTATAGGCCTTATCCTCTGTCCATCTTTAGGTATAAGAATTCATTGAATCATCTCTAAAACGATGACAGTAAATGTGAATACTCTAAAAATAACACTATCTGCCTGTAGAAGCATAATTCAATGTAACATTTCAGTGAATTTAGTTTAAATAACATTTTAAATGTAAAAATGTGACTTTTAAAAACACTGAAATATTTGACATTTTTCCCCACCTTTCTAAGATCTTCTAAATAAGATGTTTCATTTTCTTTGGTTTTATCTCTCTGGTTTAATTAATTTCTTTAGCTTAATCCTTCACTTTAGAACATCCTTTAAAAACAAAACTATTTCATTTTAATGTTAGCATACACTATTTCAGTCTGCTTTAAATTAATCTCCTATGAATGTTCCAGTCTGTAAAATTTCAAACCTTTTTATTTGATTCTGAATAAAAATGACAGTTTTTCAACTTTTAAAAAGTACAAGAAGACTGTAAATTTAACTTTTTTATCCCACTCCTTTTTTGTGTGTTGTAATTAAAGGGTTACCATCTGTTCAATGGGTTTCTTTTTCCATACTGTTTCCTACTATCAAGTAGTCCAGAATGACTAGGAAGTATTAGACATCCATCTACCGGGTGTCTGTAATCAGCTGAGGTGAATTTCATCCAGTTCCTGTAGGAACTGGAAAACGTCGTCTGTTGCCTCATATGGAGGTACGGGAGAAGCCTGTGGTATGACAGACCAGAACGTAGTCAGTGAATTTGACTTCTGTTCTCTCTTAGACAGAATTTGTAGATTTGGTTGTGGGATCCACCCAGCTTTCTTAGCCAGAGGCCATCACTAGCAGAAGGAAGCTTCCATGGAAGAAACAGGTTAAATATATAGACTTTTACAGCCTCAAATATACACCTTGGGAGAGCTCCTTAAAAGGCATAAGGATTTGTGATGGATCCAGGCCATCAAATGACAGGCAGAAAGGGGCTGTAGAAAATTACTGAAGAGCTAGTAGGCATAGTGAGGAGTTCTCTAAAAAGGTACGGAAGGACCTGTTTTATTTTGTGACCTTGTGCTAAATCACATGGTCTTAACCTGTTAATATGGATTTGCCTGAACCATACTGACAGACATTTGTAGAGGAATGAAGCTGGGTTAATTAGCATTGATAACATACAACTGTGGGCTGGCTTCAGGGGCGACAGGTTGGCTGATGTAGATAAGGTGCAGCTGTGGCTGTTCTGTTAAGTGGTTGAGAGCCAATGAAGTGAGGGCAGCCGAGGAAGAAGCAAGAGAAGAGTGTGCTCTGGATGAGGTAAGGAGAGAGCAGCAGAGGGACTGGCATAAAGTGTGTGTTGGTATGAGATGGTAAAAGACCTTGTTGCAGCTTGATAGTTTGGAGAGTGCTGTGACAGGCATTTGCAAGGGATCCAGCCTCTGGGAATCTGGGGGGGGGGGGGGGGGTCATCAGCATAAGGTCACAGTTTTCTCCACCAGGTATCCACGTAGTATGTTTGATGACTGAATCCCTCATTTAGCCCACAAAAGAGACCGCAGAAGTCTCTTCCATTCCTCCACTGTTTCCACCTGTACAGAATCCTTCAGGTACTTGCATTTAAACATAAAAATAACTTCAGAGGAACCTTATTTTGTTTCTTTACCATTTCAATGTGCTTTTTTTTTTTTCTAAGAAAGGAATTAACTGATTTCATATGGATCTTAAGGAGGAAAAATAGAAAAAGTATGGGGGGGTGTTTGTGTGTGTGTGTGAGATACAGAAGACTGAATACTAAATAAGTATGTATGCAACACTGTAGGGTGACATGTGACTGCAAATCAATTCCAAGTAAGTGGTACAGTGCTTAATGTCACAGGTTACTGGTGCACGCGTTCTTCCATGGTCATAACATTTTGTTCATACAACTTCCATTTGCTATGTGTATCTATCAGCTAAGCATCCAGTAAGACTGCTATTTAAATTGCTTTTCTCTTTTGCTGGTCAGTGGGCCCTAACGACCTAAGGGCAGAGGATCCACACAGTGCTCTGTATTTTTTGCTGTAATTGTATATATGAAAGCCCCCATGTTAAAAAGAAACATTTCACTTTCTCTATGTAAGATAACATGCAGCCTTCACTGGCACAAAAAATAATTGCTTTAGGGGCCTGATCCTGCAAATGTTAAACCTTGCCGGGGATGAGGTCAGTGCTTGTCATTCTTCTCTAGCTCCAGTGCCTAGCACCTCTCACGGTCAGCTGGTGACACTGTTAAGGAACACTGAGCATTGCTTTCCAAAAAGGAAAAGGACGGTGTTATTTACCAGATCCTTAACAACTTGCTTAATATGCTTATGATATTACTTATTATGATACCCATTCCAATTGCTGAAAAAATTTAGGTAGGCAGAATGCAATTTCTCAAATTGGAATTTGGCCAAGACACTGGGGATATACTCTTGTTACAAGGGCAATGACATATTTAATCCTGCCTGAAGACAACAATCCTTCGTAATAGCTACTTCCTAACATTTTTTTCCAACACTGCTTTTGAAAATGCTCCTCAGTAGCGCCCCAATTATAAACAAATACAAGATCAAAATTGAAAACAAACAAAAAAATGGAGGTTTATAATTTCACAGTTTGGTTATATGAATATATTTTTCTTGCATAGCACCTGGCTAGTGTTGTGTTCCCTACCCTATTGTGAGGTAGTAGTTATCCAGTAGGTTGAAGGTCAGAACGTTGTTTGTGGGAAATCATATTTAGAGCGTGTTTTATTTTCTGAAATAAAGTAAGAGAACATATAGAACTTTCTAACACAGTGAAAGGCTCAAGGGGCTGGGGGGGGAGGGGTAGTTTCCCAGGTATCTGGAGGAAAGCAAAAATTTCATGTTCTTGAGTCAAATACTTTGCTGAAATTAAGTTGAATATTATGTACAGACCATTCTCTGTGTCTGCCTGAATCTGCAGAGCCATATGAGGATGAAAACTCTAAGTCACTCATATTTCCATTTTTCCCAGGTTTTGAGTTAGTGCTGAACAACATTTCTGAAAATGGACTTTCATTTTTGCCTGCTGACACATGTTGTTTAACTTGGGTTGGCTCAGCCATAGCCTGTGAGCTCCAGGTCTCTCCAGTTTCAGAAATGGCTCCAACTGGACTTGTTTTACCTTGGGCTTGGACAGGAGCAGAAAAGCATTGCTGTTGCCACAATGTCATTTTTGTATAGTTGTATCTCTTCCATTCCTTCTTTCGTGGTATTGACACTGAAAGCACAACAGGACCTTTCCAGGCCCCAAGGGATTGGGCAGTCACCTATATTAGTAAAACAAAGATACAAAAGACCAAATACATCAATATTCTTCAGTGTTTAGCTATTCAATATATCGATGTCACCTTACAAAGGGCTGTGGGCCAAAAATAACCCCCCCACATAATGAATTTCAGTTCTAGTTGGAAAAACAATTGGACAGCTATGATGAATCAGCTCCTATAAAAAGAGAAAATACTGTAACTTTGGGATTGTCTCCAGATCAGACACAGCATTGCCGCTCTGAGAAGGCTGTGAGCTGGTGAGGTATTTTGGGGGATACTGACACAAATAAATCCACTGAGTGTTGTCCTCTGCTCTGGATCTCTTGCTGTTAGAACTGCCATATGACAGAGCTCTCCAAACAGAGACACAGAAATCAGCAAACTGCTGCTAAGTTGCAAGCTGCTGAGTTTATTTGGGGTAGAACTGGGTCTAACAAAAACAAGTCCTGCAGTCTGTGTCCATCATCCACCTGACTCAAGGAAATAATTTTTGTGCTTTTTTTTTTTTTTTCCCCCCCCCTTTTTTTTTAACATGAATGCCATCTCTTTAGTGCTGTGGGCAGAGCCTGCAACTGAAATTACTTTGTGGTGTCATTCGGTTTGATTACACCATGACACCTGCAGCTGACTGGGTGTGAGGAGAGAGCTGATTGATATCTTGAGTCTACCTCTGTTGTCGTTTGATCAAGGTGATGCTACTGCTGAAGTGCAATAAAGCTGGGGAATCTAATCAGCAGAAAATCACCAAGTGTGGAGGCATGTGGGTTCACTCCAGATATCCTTGTTTCTGAATCTGGATATGGGGGTTTAGTGATGGACAATAAACCATACCTAGTCTCCCAGTAATTCTTATCCTTTTCTGAGAGGGCAAGCTTGATTTTTTTTCTGTCACTTCACATGCATGCAATTCAGGATCAACTCCAGTAAAGCCAAATAGATAAGCTTTTAAGTGCTGCAGTCAGTATAAAACTGGTTAAGTGAAGAAAATATAAAATCTGTAACTATACTGTGCCTAAAAAGTCATGCATACACAGATTTACTACTTTTTGACAAGGTACTTCTAATGCAAAGAGATGATACTGCATTTTTAAGTTAAACTTAACTTTTACATAAGCCATTAACTTATATAAGCTTATCAACCTGACTTCTTTTGAACTGTTTGAACAGTGGAATTATCTTCTGTAAGAAATTTTGAAATTATGTGCTTTTCTGAACCCACTTGAAAAAAATAAAAATATTAAACGTTTATTGAAAAAGAGCTAAAAAAGCCCTTCTGACTTGAAAATCTTGGGATGAAAATGTCAGTATTTTTACCAGAGTGAATTTGTTGTATTCAACTGGAAAAGTTATACGTTGATTCTTCCAAAAGGAAAATAGAAGATTTTTACTGAGTTCTGTAGGAATACTGTTTTAGTAAAATATCTGCAAGTGGGAAAAAATCATTGATCTCTGAAACTTATAATTCTCCAGCATTTTTATTAATACACACTTCTAATAATGCTGAATAGGTCCTATACTTGTTGGAATCACTGTGCAGATACAAAATTATGCTCATAAAACAGCTTAGCACTATTATACACATCTAAGTACTAATACACATATTAAGTACTAAAACATCCAATTAAAATAATCTATTTAAAGTAACTCGGTAAACAAACGGGAATTCTGGAATTAGAAACTCTTGAAATACTAGTTCCCAAATGGGTTTCCATGCTTTGTATGTGAGTGTATGTGTGTGCGTATGCAGATGTGTGTGTGTGAGTTTCTATATTAATGATGATAGCTAACAGCTACTGGTATGTAAGTAAAACCTAGCAGAAAAGATTTTTTGCATGAAGGGACCCATTTTCATTCCCAGTTTTATACAGAGATCATCCTGTATATTTTTGTTTTGAAGTTCACTAAGAATTCAAGTATCCAAGAAATACTTTAAATAAAATTAAATATTAATTTATTTAGAATTCTATCAAAACAAGTGGCTATCTACACACATCTGTCTGGTACATAGCAATGCATCAGCAAATAAACACAGGAAAATCAGTTAAGTCCTGTTAATATAAAATTCCTCTAGTGCCTTCTGCTTGCAAAGTCAGTCAGTCTTTGAGAAGTTCAGCAAGGTCTAATCTGCTACGGGTTGCTATTACCTGCTCAATAGTGATCTTGTTTTCTCTTTAGAGTAGTAACAACTCTAAATTATTGTAAAATACTAGGAATTACTTAATCCTGAATGACATTTGTGTCTTTGATCACTCGTTATGAGATCAGCTTCTCTTCTGCTGTTCAGTATGTTGCTTGAAGATCTATTTGGAATTAGATCCTCATTGAAAAATGTCACCTTGTTGACACAGCAGCACTTCCTACAATGAAGATTAAGTTTATTTCCTATTAATTTTCTCAGAATATTTTTAGTGTTGAAAGATACTTCTCTTCAGCTGAGGAGAAGTTACTCTGCAAGACAGTAAAGGGAATTAAAATGTATCACAGTAAGGCCTTCTATAGGTAAGATGCCACAGAAATGCCCAGGTATTCTGCGAGTGATAAAGAACCTGCACTTAGCCACCTGCCCAAGTCAGGAAGCCTATTGAGTGTTGCGCTAAGTTCTGATTTGAAAAGGCATTGATCAGGCTCAGTGCTAATTCTTTCGCTGTGTTTTATGGGAGTGGGTTAAGATCTTTTCCCATCGAGCTGATGGTAGCTCTGCCATTGATTTCATCTGGAGTAATAGCATCAGCCCAAGTGTCTGTTGCAGGACAATAAAGTACAGTTTATTTAAGTGCATGAGAGGATATTACGAGACAGCGAAGCACATGGGCTGTAGAGAGTAGAAGCAGCAAATAAAATAGACAAGACTAACAAATCCAGGTCTTGTTCTTTGTAGTCCACCATTTTTCTGTATCTGCTGATTATGAATGCTAGTTTTTGAATTTCTTCAGCTGTTAACTGCTCACACCAGTACTTCTTTATTCAATCCATATTCCTTGTATAAATACTGCTTTTTTTCCTAAAGATCTTTGTTGTGTTTTTACTCCTGGGAAGTTTAATTTTTTTTCCTTTTTTTTTTCTTTTTAGCCTATTGGGTTATTCCGTTTTCCATGTCATCAAGCCATACTACCTGAGTTTTCTAAGTCATCAGGCCACTCTCACAGCACTGCTCCATCTCTGCTCAGTATTATTTCAACAGTTATTTCAATATACTGATGTATATACTGTGTGAAACAATCCTAATAATTGTGTTAAATTATTTCTTTTCAACTTTATGCATCAGTTCCTCTGCCTCATTACTCCCTCAGGAAGATCCCAAGGGCTTGATTTAAAGTTTCTTGGGGTTTCAAGAATTTCATTATTATCAAATTGCACTTCCTTGCCTTTCATTTCCTTGCATGTCAGTGGTAAGAGTGTGCATTGGAATTTGGTTGTTCATCATTTGATCTAAATCTAAAACTGTAAATGTTGAGTGTTTTTTATTCCCTTCTCCAAATGTTTTATTAATTCACAGACATACTGCTTGGAAAATATAAATAAAAAATAATAAAAAAGAAAAAATAATAATTAAAATTAAAACATCTCTTCCTTTCCTGGAGAACCTTCCAGTGTAAAGGAACAGAGAAGTACAGTATAGCAGAAGATACTGAGTTGTCTAATCGTATCATAGAAATTAGAAATGGACACTGGTATGGAAGAAATACATATTTTTTTTCCCTGCAATATGTTTGGATTATTGAAATATCTTTAATTGCTATTAGAGATGTACCTACCTATTATGAAATTCTGAAAAAAAATGTATAGAAACCCCCAAAATTGTCTCTCTTGGTAAATTGACAATTCGTTTTCTAAGGAAGTCAGATTTTACATGGTCTCTGACAATAAAAAGGGAAGGAAAATTTGTAATAGAGAGTAAATTTCCCTCTTGGTCTTTCCTAGTTATAATTTGCATTACATCCTTTCTTAGAGCCTTCTGGGGTTTGGGTTTTTTTAATTATATATATTGTGATTAATTCAAGTAATTCTTCATTATTAGAATTTATATTCCTAATCAAGTTGTGCATTGTAATTCCTTTATCATTCTTGTTTTCAATTCTACCCACCTAATCTCTTTTTCAAATATGCATTTTGTTTTGTCCTCAACAATGCATGAATGATAATTTTTTACACTTCTTTTGAAACAGAAAATATTATCACCAGTAAATAAAGAAACTGAAAATCCAGGAAAGGATGGATGTTGGTTGGTTTTTTTAAAAAAATACTTTTTCTTATATTCTCGCATAAGCATTTCCTATTATGATAGTATAAACTAGTAAGAAACATCTCATGGAGTACTTTCAGTGTCAGATAGAAAGTGATAGGATCATAATGGGAGCAATACTGGGTGGTGTTGGTGGAAATATGAACAGATATGGATAATTAATTTTAATAGCAGTAACACAATTACTTTCAGCCTACTTAGTTGTTGCAAATAGGGCCTAACATTTACGTTCTTTGCTGTTCCTAAAAACTTTAAATTATTCTGTAGAATATATTAAGAAAGCTATAGTTCATTAAACTGTTTTGCCTTCCCTCATGTTGAGATATCAGCAGAGTTCACCCTGAAAATCTCTTAGCCAAAATTATGAAATAATTTCACATCATGGAGGTTTCTTTGAATCCTAGAAGTAGAGAACTGTGACTAAAGTTATGGGGCTATTACAACAGCTTAATTTTTATATGACTCATTCATGCAGCAGTAAAGCAACGGTGGAAAATTTAAAAATTCTGGGGGAACACAAATACCAGTTTTAAGAAAGATCCATTTGAACCAGACAGTGTCTACTACATTAAATCAGTCCAGAGTGCGCTTCAGAAATGATCATCAGCTACAAATGGCTTTGCCAAAAACATTTCATCCTCTCCCCTGCTTCTTGTTCAAAGAGTTTGAGAACACCACAGCTCCACCTTGTTCTATCTTAATAATGTATCAGGTACTACAGTAGTAAAGGTGTTTGCAGTGATCTCGCGGAAGTTCCCTGAAGAAACCTGGGAGAACAGTACTCAGGCAGTTGCACATTTAACTACAGGACTTTATTAGCATATTGAAAGAGCTGGTGAATTGAACAAAGTATACTGACATAGATCAGTATACTGTAATATTGCTTTCAGAATAACAGAGAGGGACATGAACAATTGGACCTTAGTGTCTTGATGTGTTTATTAGGTTCTCTTTCTAGAGCTGTAAAATTATTAGAAGGAACCATAAGATATCATCACCATAGAGGAAAATAATTTGTATGCATGCAATGATAGATATTCCTTATGTTATATGCCAATGAAACCATTTCCTTGTTGTAATAGAAAGCCTGCTTGAAGCAACTGTCCAAAGATTAATCAAGATAAGACAGAAATGAAATTATTATGAAGGATGAAATACTACAAAGGATTAGAAAAAATTACAGTGTGTCCTTCAATACAGGGAGTCTTCTTTCTGTTAGCAAGAACACTCTTAACCTTGAGGGCATCCATTTTTGTCTCTAGTTTCTGCTGTGCTTGCTTTATTTAGCAACCGACCAAAAGGCTTTGCCTTGGTTACATTAATTATTGGTGAACTGCAGGCTTCGTAGTTGTGTAAAGGATGATGATAGCTGAAGAACTGCAGCTGGATTGAAATGTGGCAGTCCACCTGCTAAGCAGGAAAGAAGAACAAGACAACAACTCAGTGCTTCATTTGCTGTATTGACTTCATAATTAATCTTAACGAAGATCAACCTCCAAAGGCTTCAGACCTGGAATTTCCTTGTAGCTGTAAAATAATAATAATAAAAACAGTGGAAAAATAAGGTTTTTCTAACTTTAAGAGAATTAGGTAGCAGTAATGTCCAAGACTGTAACTGAATTGTGCAGTATTGCAGAGGAAGGTCATGTAGCCAATTCTTTGACTGAAATTTAAACAGCCCACATTTGGAAATCCTTGCACGTAATGCTTCTGTACTGGGACTGTTTGTTTTTTTTAAAGAAATGACACTAAAATGTTAAAGTTCTGAATGAATTGGTTTCACTAGATTTTAAAATATCATTGCTTAAATAATGCATGTGCAATAATAATTTAAATTTTCTCTATGGATCATTCTACTGGGTTAAAACTAAAGTAACTTGCCAATATTTATGGTATTCATACATGTCATGAAGAATTCTTTTAACTGTTATTGTCCATTCTGACAATAAAACCAAAATCAAGTCTAAAAATACTGCAAATTGTTTTTCTTATTATGGGACTTCTTATCCTCAATATATTTTAACTCTTTATTATATTTAAGGCAAAAACAATAAAAAACAATTGTTTTCATGAAAGATGTGAATTCTTTGAAAGATATACATTCTTTCAAAACTATATTCATGAAAACAATGTCTAGGAGATGGTTTTAAAAGCTACTATCATTACATAATTTCAAGAAACACACATTCTCAGTCTGGCTTAAAACATATACGCTTGCAGACATTTACGTGATTTAACTTTACTGCTAATATGCTTAAATGAGGTGTGTGTATGTGTGTGTATATAAGTCTTGCTACTAATGAACAGGGACTTTTCTACTGCAACATTTGATTATAGAGAGCAATTATGCCAAAAGCATATGAGAAATATTTCATACTTTTTGTGTGAATATACAGTAAACTGAAGGGAAAACATTTTCCCTGTGCTTGGTTCTGAACAGATAGATTTTGAGGCATTCACAAAAGAGATAAATGGACAGATTATGAAGGAAGTGGCAAAGGATGATCTGAGGGTAAGAATGTAATTTATTTGCATGCAGGACTAGGCACCACCTTTTCTCCAGATAAATAAGCAATACATTACAAAGGACTAGACTTTTGAAGAATACATTGTTTTAGATAGATGTCTGATTAAACATTTAGATTGCTTAAATATATGACTCCGTATTATTTTAATTGGACTAGGTTCCTGAATTTCTTTTGAGAGTTGTGCAGATTGAATACCAGTACTTTTAAGTCCTCTGTAAAAGCTATCACTGGATAAAGAGCTTTGCATACCTTTCTTCATATGAAGAGAAAAGAAGGTGAGTTTGTATTGGGTTTGCATGGCAAAGTTTTGGTAGTGAGGGGTCTACAGAGGTGGCTTCTGTGAGAAGCTTCCACCAGTGCTAGCAGGCTACAAGATGGACCTACCACTGGCCAAGGCCAAGCCCAGCAGCAACAGTGGTAGCACCTCTGGGGGAGTGTATTAAGAAGGGGGGAGGGGGAATAAAATTATGCAAGATGGAGAGAGGAGTGAGAATATGCAACAGAAACATCTCTGCAGCCCCCAGGCCAGGGCAGGACAGGGCCGGGGGGCTCCCGGCGCCGCGGCAGAGGCTCCCCCCAGCCCGCGGCGCAGCCCCCGGCGGGGCAGGCTGTGCCCCCAGCCCACGCAGCCCCCGGGGGGCAGCTCCCCCCCCGCAGCCCGGCAGGGCCCCACGCCGGGGCAGGGGGTGCCCGAGGGAGGCTGTGACCCGCGGGCAGCCCGCGCTGGAGCAGCTCCGGGCAGGGCCCGTGGCCCCGCGGGGAGAGGAGCCCGGGCCGGGGCCGGGCTGCGGGCAGGGCCGGTGCCCCCGCGGGGACCCGCGCCGGGGCCGGCCGGGCCTGAGGGGCTGCGCCCCGCGGGGGGACCCCCGGCGGGGCCGGGCGTGGGGAACTGCAGCCCGGCAGGGCCCCAGGCTGGGGCAGCCCGTGGAGGGCCCCCTGCCCTGGCAGGGCCCCGCGCTGGGGCAGGGCAGGGTGTGAGGAGCCTCCCCCGGAGGGGCAGGAGCGGCAGGGACAGCGCGGGAGGGACTGACCCAGCCCCGGGCCCGCCCTGCGCCGCTGCCGGGGAGCGGGGAGGGACCGCGGGGGGAGCTGGGCAGGGGGTGGTGGTGGCGGGAAAGTGGTTTTTTGTGGTTTGTTGGTTTTTTTTTTTTCTGATTTAATTGGTAATAAAATAATTTCCCCCAGTCCGGTCTGTTTTGCCTGTGACAGTAATTGCTGAGCGATCTGTCCCTGCCCTTATCTCTACACGGGAGCCTTTCCTTATGTTTTCTTTTCCCTGTCCGATTTAGGAGGGCAGTGACAGCAGACCTTTGGTGGGCACCAGGCGTCCAGCCAGGGCCAACCACCACAGACCTATATGTATACATTCATTTTTTTCAGAGCTGGCACCTAGATTTTCATTTGCACTGAACATCAACAGATACACATTTGATCCATAGCTGTTAGTTGATGGGTTGAGGTATTTCCTTTGTACACTACTTTATTGGTTGATCAGACAGAAAATAATGAGGAAGAGACATCTTTTTATCTAATACAACACAATTTTTAACACCTATTATGAAAAATTAGCTGAAATGTTATAATATTTTATAAAAAATAATTACAAAGTCTTCAGCTCTGTTCAGATGCTATTTGGTCAAGTTAGTGGAAGAAATAACATTAAGGTTTGAATTCATCTTACCATATTCAAACAGCTACAGTAGTGACATCTGTGCTTGAGTTAGTGTCCATACACTGCTGTTGAAAGAGATATGGACAAAATATCTTATTAGAACCAAGGTCTAATTAATTTAATTCTGAATAGCCTTTTTGGCTGTGGAGTATTTTTGCCTATTTCTCTCCATTTACTACAAAGGAACATCCATGTGACAAGGGTAGGAAAACGGGTAGAGATAATAACTGACTACATCCCCTGACAGCAGTGGGCTACTTTGCCCTAAAATAAATCTGACATATATAACATAACAGTGCTTCATGGAAGCTGTCATTTTACCATTTATTTGCCTGCTTGGTACATACCTCTTCCAGGGTAAAACTGGGCTGTAGTGATTTATTTTTGGTAATTTACATATAGAAACACCTTGCATCTGAGTTTCTGGTGGTGTGAGAAAGAACTCTATTTATTTATTTTTATTTTTCAGAATAAAGGAGAATTTAGGAATAAGGAATATTTATTATGGTATTATATTTCATAGATTTCTTTTATAAAAACAAATACTAACATTTGGGCCTAAAGTACTGTGTTTGGCGTTTTCTCTTTTAACTTAAAGGATACCCTTGCCAGGCAAGACAAATCGCTCACTTCCAGATCCCAGTCAATTACTTCAAGAACTGCTGGAGAGTTTCACTTCTGAAGAATTAACTTTTTGGCTACCAGAGCTCTCAAAAGTGACAAATTGCCTACCATGTAGCTTGAAAGATCATATAGGAAAGTGAAATTTAGTGCTATTTATGATTTCCTCCCTGGAAAGGATTGATTTTATTTCATTGCCGCAGAAGGTGAACTGAACACCTTACATTCCAGGTTCAGCATTGCCCACGTGCTCTTGTTATTAGCTCTAAGGGTAGCATCAGACACCCCCTCTGGAGCTTGAAGACTATGTTTTTGTCGATTAGCCCTACCTTTTAATTGGTTCTAGATTAGACAAATAAAGGACAGCTCTTTTATATCATTCCCCTGGGGTTCTTGATGGGGTTTATGAAGACAGATGCTTCTGACTTCACATTCTTAAGGGCAGGAGCAAGGTTCTGTCAGGTGTTTTCAGGTACTTCCTATAGTGTTGATGGATATTCCAAACACAATTGAAGTAGTGATCAAGAAACCAACATAATAAATTACTCGGTTTAGTTAATCGCTAAATATCCTAACATAAATAGTACCTGAAAAAAAAAAATCCCAAATCTTGGAAAAAACGAACTCAAGCACTCAAACAATGTGTCAGAATTAAGCAACTTGTATTTAACTTAATAAAAAATGTCCATTTTGACATGTTTTTGACTATACAGCAGCCCTCTCTGAAACAGAAATATTACAGACTGACTTATCTCATGCGTTACATCCCACCAACATCTGATGCACCATGCTCAGAAACAGACTTGATGGTGACGGTGATGATGGTAGGACAGTATTTGGAAATATTTCTGTTGAATGCTGTCTGAAAAAATTGCCCCTATTTTGTACATACAGTTGGTATTTTCATAAATGAAACAAACACCTGGATGCACAAGCAGTCCTAGCTCATATAAATGCAAAGTTTATGAGTTTGGACATCTGTGTTTGCTAACAGTTGTCACCATAATTTAGAGGGTCTTGGGAAGCGAAGGGTTATGGAATTAATCTTGACATATATTTCAGAATATGAGGGTTTTTTATGTAGACTGTCTGCTATATGTCAGTGTGTTCATATATTTTATTTAAATGTACAATATATTAATGCATAAACTATTATATTTGATACATGGATATTATTTTTCTGTTCATACAGGTCTAAATTCAGGAAGACATTTAAATATTTATCTATCATGCCTTCAATTACTTCACTTGCATATGTTAAATTATTTTCCAAAACAAGGATACTTTTCTGAATCAGGGCCAGGGAGGTACTGTTGTTATCTATGCAGTTATTTCCTTCTATCAGTTGATACAATAAAGTATGCATATTTCCCTAAGGTCACACAAATGTTATTCTATAAATTCCAGTGATTTCATTGTTGGGTTAATTGATTTTCAGGGGAGAATCAAGAAATGACCATCTCATTAACAAGCAGAGTTTAGCAGCCAGGATCCACTGGTTTGGCCAGAGGGACAGAAAAACACACAGATGGCAAACTAAAAAGCAAGCAAACAGAAAATGTTGAAGCCAGCTACTCCAGTCATTGTTCAAACTTCAACAACCTGTACTTCAAAGTATTTTTAATCTCATCTCTTTTCATTTACAGTGGCAGGTAAAGCAAATAATATATAAAACGCTACATTGGTGGGACAACAGGTTGTTTTGTTTATTAAGTCAAAGTGAAATGTTGATTTACACCAAGAACATAAAAAAAGCAAAGGGGAGATGATTACAGCTTCACTTTGGCTGCTCAGATTCTAATAATCTTCTACATGTAATGAGGCTGGGGAATGGAGAAGCCTTTTCCTGACAATGCTGGCAGCAGGATAACTTCTACACGCTATTGATTTTTCTTCATTGATTGTAATCTTCCTCTTCCTGAGCGTCTGTCTTTGCTTCTCTGACATATTGAACACTGAATAGTCCCTGAGTAATTCTTGAACAGTTTGGGATCATTTTTATTTTCACAGGACAGTTGAGACCAATGGAGTGATTTATGTGTACTTTGGAAGGCAAAACAAAACAGTACTGCTCCAGGAATAAATACGGACACAAAGAATTATTTATTTATTTTTTAAAGCAGCTCCTATCTTCCCTCCTCTCCAACCCCCCTTTACTTCCACACTCCGATAATTTCATAAGTATCTGCCAAATCATGTAGAGGAGAACAGTAAAGCATAAACAGCTCTCACAGCTGTGATTTCAGCCATGATTGATGATTAAATACCACTGGAGGGATAGCAGGAAAATGAATATTTATTAATGATATAAAGTGCTGCTGGTTTAAAATCCAAAGAGATCCATCATTTCATATCCATGGGATGTATGCATTGAAAGCAGAATGTTCAATAAAAGGATCCAAATACCTTAGTCAAAACATAAGTAATTCCAGTGGGCTGCTGATTGAATTCCTTTCTTAAAGTGAGGTAACCATAGTGGTTTTCATAAAGATTTTATTCCCCCTTTAGTTGCCATTAAGATTACATGAATAGTAGATCATGTAGACCTAGCCTAGAAAAAGATAGCAGTAAGCAGCTCTAGCTTAAGTATATTAGAAAAACACATAGCTATGCACAACTATCATCCATATAATACCAACATGCAATTTACAATCATTTTCTGCAGAGGTAAAGACTCCACAGTTGTTTGATGTGTAACAGTTGGCTTTTTCTGCCATGGCTTCATTAGCTTTTATTTTATGAAGCTGATAGGTCAGATAACCTGTACCACACTGCTACAGGCAGCTTTGCATATTTTTTATTCACAGCAGAATTTTGCTCTGAATGATCCTAGTCTTTCAGAAGTTAAATAAGGCAATTTCTGGCTTATCTGATATGCGAAAGAGAATATTTTTTTTCATTTCATTTTGCAAAAGAAAAAAAAATTACAAAAAAATCCTTGTGTCTTTCGGTTTTGAATGTAGGCCCGATTAGGAAGTATTGTCCTATTATTGATCTTTGTTTTTTTTCTCTGATGTTTTTGCAGCCTGTTATATGGGATGAGCTTGTTCAGACAATAAAAAATGTAGCTGCTGTGTTGACAGCAAAGGAGAAATTGACTGATGGAATTCAGCTGCATAATTTAACGTACAGCTTTCAAGTCAGGCTGGAAGTTCCAGAATGTTAAACTTTGGCTAATGGATAGTGTTGAGAAAGGCAGGGTTCAGAGGAAGTCTAAAAATGGATCAAAACCATACTCATGGCTAAAAATGTGAACAAAATACTTATTTACTTTGATATGGAGAAAAAGGGAGATTAAAAAAAAAAAAAAAAAAAAAGCAAGCATCTAAATGACACTGTTGTCATTTGGAGTAAGAGAAAACGCACACACTCTTACCCAGCAAGAGAATCATTACATCATATAAAATTAAGAGCAAGCAACTGGAGAGCAGGTGATCTCTCCCCTTTTATCAACATTGCCCTTACTCAAACTCAACAAAGCTTCTCCAGATCAGTGAGCTCAGTGTCATTTCCTATGGTCACAGCCCTTGGTGGAAAACCATCTGCATTTCTGACTGTATTTATTATTGTGTTACCTGGTCTTTACAGTTGCCTGGATAATGAACCCAAAGGACAGGGGCAGGGAGTGGGGCAAAGAGATAGGAGAAGGGGAGAGTACTTTGGCAGCGAAACCCCTGGAGAATCAGATGATGCCTCTTGCTGCTCAGTGCAAGCATTAGCAGCTCCCACTGCCAAGATTTGTGAAGAAGGGGCTGGTGCCCCTTTCTGCATCACAGCTGGAGAAAGAGCACGGAATTCAGGCTTGTTTAAATAGATCTGCTATTTAATGACTTTTTTGCCATACAGTCTTATTTCAATAAAGGATTTAGGAGTTAAAGGGTTAAAAAGAATAAATTGTAGCACAACGAAATATTGTAAAAGCAAATGAGCCATACCACAGCTTTGCTTGTCCTGAGTGCTGAGCCAGCATTTTGCCATCGCTGCTTTCCCAAGGTATTCCCAGTAGCTGCAGTGTGGAGGGAAGGTTAGAAGTATCTTTTCTGAAAAACAGCCATTCCTGTGTGAAATACAGTATAAAGTTAGCACTTATTTTGGAAAGAATAATGACAGTGATCTGTGTTTTCATGTAAGGAGATCAGAACGTTTCCTTCGGGCAAGCAAACATATATTGCAAGTGTAGGTGAACTGAAAGACACAGAAATCCACTTAATACTCGTAATGACAAGGGTTTGGATTAATATAGTCTAAAGCTAGGGATGAGATTCAGATTCTTCTTTGAACACCTTGGTCTCAGTTCTGCCTATATGGTCATCAGCTGCCATTTGAAATGCCCTAGAGTATCCTTTTTGCTTTCCTGCTGCTTTTCTATATGGATGCACATCCTTCAGCAGCTCTAGTGGCTCTAGATGCCCAGGTGGGGCTCTTAGAGGTAGTTTCATGAGGTAGCTACAGACCCCTGGGGAATTCCTCCTCTACCTGATAGTTGAAAGGCTGCGGCAGTTCCATGTCCCCGGGCTGGGTTAGTTGAGAGGCACAGGTACGCACACACACACAAAATATAAACAGAACTGACCACACACATCAGCCCAGAGAGTAAAGTGGTTACCTGCATAATCACACTCAACACTCACATGTGCATGAGCAGCAGAGGTGCCCCACCATCCTGCTCTTCTTCTCCAGCTGATCAGGGCTGAAGTCTGCTGGTGAGATACAGACACACACAATGTGGGTCACCCCAGAAGCTGGCCTCAGGCATTGTCTACCCAGCAGCTGGTTCCCAACCCCCAATGCCCTCCAGTTGCTCATACCTGAACTGAACCCTCAAAGCCATAAGGTTCATGGTCAAGAGCAGGGCCCAGTGTACTGAAACCTCTTTGTTCCCTATTTTCCCACACTTGTTCTTCCCTGACACCCCTTGATGTCTCACTTACCCATCTTTGGTCCTTCTATATGTCCCATAATAGGTTTTGCACTTTTCCACAACCCCTTAAGCACCCCACATTAATTTCTACACAAACCAAAAGTCCTCTTCCCCTGTCTCCCATACTCAGTTCTGTACTCCTGTAGCAAACATCTCTTTTAGCATGCAAAGTACTCAAGGGAAGATGCTCTCTCCCATGAGTCATCTTGGTGGGGTTTAGACCAAGGACAACAAATGGAGTCAAAGGTGATGACACTTAGCTAACTTTTAGGCCTTTAAAGGTATAGAAAACTAATTACATCCATGGAATGAACTGTACATTGGGGCATACAATGTCTGTACTGGTCTGACTGGGATGGAGTAAACTTTCCCCTTAACAGCTCTCATAGTGATGGGCTTTGTATTTGTAGCTAGAACGGTGCTGATAACACACCAATGTTTTGGCTGCTGCTGAATGGTGTTTCCACAGCATCATGCCTGTCTCTCCAGCATCCCTCCCCCAACACTCCACAAAGCAAGAAGGCTTGACAAGAAGGGTATAGACACCTATACAGCATGCACACCTGCAAGAGTGCTGTTTTCAAGTACCTTCTCATGTACCTGAAAAAAAAGAGGCTGAAAATCTTTATTGACAAAGATAAGGCCTTCGAAAGGACCAGAGGGGTAAATGTATCAAGGCATATCAGCATTTCCAGAAATTCAACGGCAAGGGAGATGGGCAGTTGTCTGTAAGGGGAACAGATGCTCTAGAGGTTAAACAACTGCAGTGGGAAATCAGAATGTTAATTTCTAGCCTGTGCAAACGATATCCACCTGACTTAGGATAACTTGCTTTGCTATACCTAGATTTTCCCATCTATTAAATCAACTATAACAGGAGTCAGCTAAAGACAAGTATAAAAGCGTATCCAGTAGGATGCAAGATTTAAAGGTTATACTTATATGTTTTAAAGGTTATACTTATTCTTTTTAAGCTCTAATGTTGAAGATCTGACTGATTTCTTTCTTTAGCTTGCATATGGGTACAAAATTACAGATTCCAGTAATGCACTGGTTAATAATATCAAAAATAAAGCAGCAGAGAAGTGGAAATAATGAAGCTGGTTAAGATTCTGTTGCTTCTCACAAGGGAAAAAATGGCTTTATTGTGATTCAAGCAGAGCAGCCAGATTTCAAGTATTTGATACTAGCAGGTAATGGGAAATTACCCAGGTTTTTCTCGTATTTCTGCTCCAGCATCTTAACTTGAGCACCCTATATCATTCTATTTCATGGGCTCTGACACTTGGTAAATGGGTTTAAAAACTTTTAAAAAGAAGGAAAAAAACCCCATAAAGTCCTTTTGTTTTGAGTGATTATAATCACAATTTTCAGAAAACAGCATCCATGTCCTGGGCTGATGGTACGTTACAATGGCATGTCACATCTGGATATATCAACCATATAATATCGTTTGACTGGCGGCAGCACTGCCAATTTGAGGAAAGGCACCTCTGACTGAGGCAGCATTTCCAAACACATTTCTACTCCCAGCCTATAACATGTGCACATCTGCCTCTTGGGCTCTGTATTGCTCCTTTGGCTCTGAGGTGATGAAAATCAGACATCAGTAAGTGAATATTCACACTGCTGCCAAGGCCTTTAGGATCAGAGCCTTCATAAATGTACCTAAGCTACCTTTAATCTAGATTTCTTGGGTAAAGTCCCTGGAATTAATGTATTAACATAGTCAGGTTTGGGCAGCCAGTATTAAAGTCACTGGTAAAGCTGTGAAAACTACCTATACCCAAACCTGCTTGTGGAGTGCTGGGGAATCTCCTCTCCATCAGTGCATGAGGGTTAAATATTTACACTTCTTCACCAGAAAATCAGTCTGATCTCATCAGTGCAGATCCCTGTATTTACCATGTCCCTTTTCTCCAGCACATTTGTTACTACACACTGGCTGCCTGCGTTTGCTTTGAGGGCAGCTAAGGAACATTCACGAGAACCATTCCTAGAAGGAACCAGGCAAATATAAACTGCAGAGTTCACAACTAACTTTGAAAGGGAAAAAATTTAAATTGTTTTCACTTTTATTTGTGAAGTTCACTCCAGACACATGTTTTGTGCCACTGTAGCTGAAACAGCAATTCCTGATGCCATGAAAAGTTTATTGAAAAATTGTACCCACAAGCTTTTGAGTATTTAGTCAGTGATTTAAGTATTTTCAAAGACTAGCCTTCAAGACAATCACATAGTCTTAAAATTTAGGAAGTATATTGTCTGTTATCCCTTTATGTGAAAAACTGTTACTTCAGTCCTGAAAGCAGAATGAAACAATGTAATTTAAGTGATGGAGACAAATTTCTAAGAATAAAGAATCATGTTGAAAAGTCCTCACTAATCCAGATGATGACAGATAAACCAGACCATTTGGTGTATGATGAATAAAGTCTGCATTCTAGCTCTTAATTAACACAGTGAAAATACAGGAAAGGTTGACACCCATTTGGGGTAAGATTCATCTCACCTAACTCTGGACACCTACAAAGCAGATGTCTACAACTAAATGGCTGCCTAAATTACTTCTTTAGCTGATGGAGAGAAATAGACACTTCTGGAGTTTTTTGTCATTTCTTGTGCTTTCCTACACTAGGATGAAATTAGCTGAGCTCTAGATGTAGCAATTTTTCTCTGTCAGGTATGAAAGGGGCACATTCACTGACATCATCAATGCAAATATCTGCACTGTAGGCATTTGTATTTAGCCAGATGAATCATGCTGACTGTATCTGTATGATTTTAACTCTTTTCTGATGTTGACTTATTTTTACTGCATTGATACAAAATAAGAGAATTGCATTTCAGAAAGGGGGTCCATGAAAGTACCCTATGACCAAGTCAAGCAGAACTGAAAAGAGGATTCTGCACTTCAGTGTTCCAAAGTTCTTTTTGCTTCAGAGACATCAAACCAACAGGAAATTACAATATTTTTTGACCTTCAGCTCTCCTAATCTTTATTAGGAGATAAAAAATTAGATAGTTGTGGTAAGACAGAAACAAAATGTGTGTGCAATGTATTCCCAATCAAATTTGGAAATCTTGACATTTAAGGAAATTGCATTTCATTTCCATGCCACTGTTTTAAAAGTGCAGGTGAAATTTCTCTATTTTATTTTTAAATCAGAAGGCTAGACCTTGAAAATGTGTTTCAAACAAGGTTAGTTTTGCATCTAAATATGTAAAATAGCAAAAGCTGATATGACTTAAGGCAGCAAAAACATGGGATTCAGAGCTGAGCCCCTGAAAATTAGTAAACACCTGTGTTATCATGTCTAGATAAACCTTATTTTGACCAACCTATATGTGCCTTATAATAGCATCTATTTATATCAGCATATTTTTGTACTTTTTTTACAGGATTTCATTCCTTCTCCTTCATGCATTGCATAGCATGGACATTGTGTTTCAAAGACATTGATAAAACTGCCATTTACTAACTTTCAAGGACCTGCTAGGGAATTTTTAAGATAACCTGAATATCTAATAATTCATAATATTTCCTATAAATTTTAATTAGTGGTGTCCAGGACCTTCACATTTCCTCAGTGCCTGTGTGAGAAGTATACATTCAGCCTGCTCCACCTCTGCTGAGCTCATGCCATATATGCCTGTGTCTCAAAGGACTGTCTGTAGTCATCATCATAATCATAAAAGATATTTTGATATTTACAAAATCCTCAGCTTCAAAGTTTTGACTGAATGCATGGCATTTCCAGAACTTCACTTGTGGGTGTTGGCTATGGCAGAGGCTTATCGCTGTTCAGAAAATGAGATGAGTTTCGCCTTGTCCCCACAGATCAGCAGGGCCAAGCTAAAATGCTGCAGCTTTCTTCCTGTATGATAAGTAGAGGTGGTTAATAGGAAGATGACAATTATAGCTACCTTATGGACAGATATTTTATTTTAATGCTTGTAATGTGGCCAGATGCCACGGCATAAATAACACAACGAACAAACAACTATAACAGCACTAATGACCTTGTGAGACAGTTTGCAAAATGCAAGGCATTTAAGCTTGCTCCTGTTCAGTCTTTTTAAGAAACTGTACTAACCTTCCTCCTGTGAGAGAAGGGAGACAGAAAGTGTGTTCTTTATAGGCACCAGGACCCTCATGGGATGTAAAAAATTATGCATAATGGAGCTGTCAAAAAATTTTCATATTTAGACAAGAAGTTGACATAGTTTTGGCTTTTTGCCTGTTCTTAAGAATTCTATCATTTAGAAGGTGAAAAGTATGTGGCTTTTTTCTTTATGTCCAAAAGCTTTCCTCCTTCTTGACCAAACATAACCCTTTACATTTTAATTCAGCTGGGGAGAAAAACCACAATTCAACACAGGGGGGACCAAAATGTCCAGTAATTTCCTGAGACAACACAAATGCAAAATTCTTGCTATCCTCCAAGCTTTTGTGTGAGAGCCACAGCAGAAAAAAAAAAAAAATATAATCATGCACTTTTCATTACCAGTTTTCTGCAGAAATTAGTATTTTCATACTATTTAGCCCTCACCTACCTACTGCAGCTTTAAAGTAAAAGAAATATTGCCAGCGCTTTTCACATTGTGGGGCTGCGGGACTGCTCTGGGCCTCCTTGCAGCCATATTGCTGAAGGTTATTATTAATTGTCAGGCTGTTAACTTGCTTGTGGTGCTCAGAGAAGTCTGATGGCTGGAACTTTATCATGCAAATACAACTAGTGAAGGAATATCTTGGCTTCATAACTTGAGAACTCAAGGCATTTTCCTTGGGAGGGTGTGTATAGACAACCTGCCATTATGATTGATTGCATTCATGGAGCATTTCTGCTCCTGCCTCATTACTGAAGAATACATCCTTGGCTCCATGCAGTTCCCTTCCATTGGCTGGCACCTTTCCCCTTTAATGACATTCAAATCTGTTGCAGGTGCTTTCAAGCAGTCTGAAATACTGTTATCCTTTTTTCCACTCTGTATTAGCCTATGGGGACAGCAGCTGATGTGCAGTGGTCCAGTGGTCCAGTAGTCTTGGAATATGCCAGAAGATAGACCTCATTCTCTGCCTCCCTTTTGCAATAAAGGAAAAGCACTACAAACACCAGTTCCTTCTCAAATATGATGTTCAGGTTTCAGCTACCAGCTCTGCCTCACGGTTGTTACACAGATTTGTGATGGGCTTTACACGAACCTCTTCCATCTTCAGAAGAGGTGCAATGAAAACCCTTAATTTGAATCTTCACACACTTACAAGATATACCACACATACAGAGCATGTTGTAGCTACAGCTGAATCAAAGACCTTACTATATTTTCATTGATTGTCTTTGCATGAATCACACATGCATGTTAATAATTCAGCTTCGTAACAGTATTTTTTCATACAAATAGAAAGGATAGTGTCATGCCACACAGTTACCCCTCACAGAAGACCTAGACTTACACTCCTGCGGCTATCACAAGTTCCTTTTGAGCTGTCCGATCCAGTACAACTAGAATCAGAAAATAAGTTGGATCAATAGGACAAAATATTACCTAAAAGAAAAGAGGATTACGGTCAGTTCGATTCAAGACTTTGGTTTGCCTAGGCTATTTAGGTCTTTCAGTAGGATATATACATTTTTATAGTGGCTTATGATAGGTTGGGGTTTTTTTCCCTATCAGTAAAATTGAATAGAACTTTGCTCTGGTTTACTCTTCCTTCTGACCAATGATCCCAAAGGAACAAATTTACAGAACTTCACTTAGCCTGACTCCTTGAATGGTCCTGTGCTGATGGTACATGTGGTGCTACTGATAAATGTACTGTGGCTGGAATGAGACCACTCCTGAAATAGCTGAAAGACTTTGTATGGACAAAAGGGAAGCTAGGATCTGGTATTACCTGGTATTCCTACTGCCACTACAGCTGCACAAAACCCGAGCAAATCTGGGAGCTATTTCTTTAAGGTGTCTGCAAATGACATTCCTTGAGCATATTCTCTTCTGATGCTTCATTATACTCAGAAATCTAAATAGCTACTATTCATGTTTTCTATACAATATTAGTCTCTGATCTTTCTCTTCCTTGTGCAGTTGCTATCCTTCCCCTGATAAGGAGGTTTGTGTTATAATTTTGTGTTTAATATATTTGCATCCTTTATGGCTCATGATTGGTAATTATACTTTTCTTACTAATAGAGTTCTTTTGTCTTTCAAATATTATCTCATTGGATTCCAGCAAATCCTTTTAGGCATACTGTAACTTCCAGACTTCTGTTACCTAATCTGTCTTCCTGGCTAGTTTTAAAGTGAGTATTCTTTCTTTTTTCTCTTTTTGTCATTTTTCTTTGCTGTGTTTCTGGAGTGGTGAAGTATTTGAGATTGTACTACCTCTATGTAAGATACTGTATCTAGCTATCGACTTTTTCTTAATGATTGAGTTTTCTATGGACACAGCTTGTCGATACCTCATAGCTACAATTTCATGTCACATTTTTTGTCATGTCAATGTCCCTTTTATGTACAGTTAAGAAACCAAAGAAATCTAGGCAATTGCAGGTATGTGAACTGTTGCCGTCTTCTCTGAAGGGACTTACACACTCTTTGGAGTCATTCGTATGGTCTGCAGCTGCATGTTCTTGTAGGTTAGTGCTGTAGCAAGACCTTCTGGAAATAACTCCTATAAACAGATTGTTGGTCGAAAGAACTGAACACACCTACTGTTGGTCTGAGAGAAATAACTACCATAATTGGTGCTTTCTGGTCTGTACAACCCCTGGGAGCCAAGGACTTTTTTCTCAAAAGAATTCTGTAACAATTACACCTGGGGGCTGTGTGTATGTCATGACATAAAACACAGTCTGAATTAATTATTTAGTATGGTGCAGCCCACTTTGACTTACAAGCTATAAAAAGCCCGCCTGAGAGAGAATTAATTATTGCTGGAAATAACATATAATTACAATGTTGCAGGGAAAAGATAAGAATTAATGTGCCAGGTGTAAGTAGATTAGACCAGCTTGACAGAAATGAGCAACTGAAAAAGAATTTATAGATGAAAGCTTACAGCCATTGCACCCATAGTGACTGGAAAGCATTACCATGTGATGACTGCTTAGTGGCTTATGTGAAATGAGATATTGGCTTTAGGCTCATTGCTTAGAGTCAGGTCTCTGTGTCACAAATCTGACAACAAAATGGAGTGAATTGAATGTCTCATCAGAGAAATGAGGAGAGAAAAAGCTCAGAGGCTAAATTAAACTTATTTCCTTTCTTGAAATTATCTCCTTGGGTAAGAGTTGAGGAGCCTTGTGGCAGAAAAAGGAGCTCTGTGGGGAAACACATTTCACTCTGTGTTTCTATCCTTGTCCAGTAGTGCAGGACTCTGAACTCCAGAGTGGAGAGCCAGCCCCTTTTCATGAGGAAAAAAGAAAAATACTGCTTTATCCATGGTCTATCAAGTATGGGGGAATGAAGAGGAGGAAGGAGAAAAGAAAGAAGTTTTCACATGGCTTACCATTTTTCCTAAACATGTCATCTTCTTATTTTAAAAAGGAGCATTTATAATGTTCTGCTCTTTGACACGTAGAAGAGCAGTTTGTCCTAAGGGTAACATGTATATTTTATACAGTTTGAAGACATGTGTGAAAGAAGTGATCTAATCTAAGTGATCACTAAGTGGTCTAAGTGGAGTCTAATCAGGAGCACCAACACCTTGAATGAACATGGAAGACAATTGTATTGATGTCTTTCTTCTGCCTGGGATTACAAGATGGCTTCACTAAATCATTGCAGATTACTCAGAACTACCTGAAACCAAGATTTTGAAGAATTTAAACAACTATAGTAAAAGACAAAAGAAGAGTGACTCAATATACATATTAGTCTATGCAACAATATGGAAGAAATTAATAGCTCACTGGAATGGGATAAACATCCCTCTAAACATACCTCTGATAGATACAGGAATTGGATGGAATTGTACATGATGTGTGTTTTTGAATTCTTCTATTATTGGTGAAGATTCAGTAGGCTTTGCACCCGAGTCTCTCTCCAGGACAAAATAAAATTGAAGTGCTTAATCTTTCCCCATTTTCTTCAAAAAACCCATCTGCAACACTGATTATTTTTCTTTTGGTGTTGTAATAGTGTAATATCAGGCCCATGGTTAATGCAGCAGCCGATTAAAGCTACTCCAGGTTGCCTACCACTTGCTACTATTTGCTGTGTTAGGATTTAGGACTAGGAATCACAGCAGCTTCTCTAAGAAATCGTAGTTTAGTAAGAACCACAGTAAGGTACCCAACGCCCACACAATTTTTACTCTTTCTAATAGATTTTAGAAAAATATGTAGCTTAAACTTAGTTTTGCAATAGACTTCTTTGGTTCACAATTTGCTAAGCGTATTTCCAGGATGGGTTAAAAATAAAAAATATGTTATTTACACTGTCCTTGTCACTATTGATAGTAGTTTGTTCCCATTACTTCAAAAACACATACTAGTGGTTCAGATAAAGTAGAATCATTTCATTCCATTTACAAAATTTGTCTGACTTTTATTTCATTTATCTGGAACAAAAATTAAGACTTTCAGGAACATGGTTTACTAGAATAAAATGTACTGACTTTTTAAAAGTTTTTTTTAAATTTTTTAATAAAAAGACAGTCTGGCCTGGTGGTTTTGATTATAGTTCCTTGGAGTTTTGGGGAGATGAGCCTGAAATCAGTTAATCATATGCTGACGTGAACCTGTGTGAAGAGGACCTCTGGAGGTTTGCTTACCATTGCTTAATATTTAAATAACTAAAATGCTAATATACAGATCTAATTTTTGGTTGATTGCCTCACACAGATTGCTAGATGTAATGCACTTTACAGCATGAATCGATCCATTGTTTTGATTTTAACTGTATTGGGCCATGCATAATTATGATTGATTCTTGTGAACATTCACAAATTCACATAATGAAGAGTTTAGTATAGCAATAGAATCAATACAGAATAAAGATTTGTCAATGTTATTTAAGACTTTACAGCTAAAATCACAAAAATATCTCAGAGAAGTTAATGTCTCAGTGTCCACATTAACATTCCCCAGTTGCTGTTTCATTGGCATTCATTTTATAACAGAAAGAGACAAGAATATAAATAAGAAGAAAACTGATACATGTTCATGCCTACATCCACATGGTAGTGTCCTAATTGCCACTCACACAGAAATGATTGAGTTAGTGGTGAAGTTTGCAACAACACTGAACTCTTAATCTCAATCTCAGGCTTGAAAGGAAAAATACCTGGTAACAAGGACCCGGGATCCATATGGAAGATCATAGCTGGTCTTGTGCTACATTGCCAGATAAAACTGTGCTGCTATTTGATAGGCATCTTGGTTGACTAGGGCATACTTCAGTGTATCTCTGTAATTTGTATTGTGTATGTGGAGTGTATAGCCTGTACGTATAGCCTATATGTATAGGCTATATCAGTACTGTGTCAAGCCTTGGAATTTGATTATCTGTACTATCAAAAGATTACAGTAGTCTCTGACATGTTTTTGTGGGTGCAACCTACATTTCTCCAAACATTTCTGAGCCACAGTGCAAGAGTCAGAGCAGGCCAGGGACGAGTCATACTGGATGTTTTCCAGTGGCTCTCGTATTTGGTAGGCTGGAAGAATTCAGTAATATGGACGTGGGTCATTGTTGCAATGCCAAAGCATGTTCCTTTAGTAGGGTAACTAGAATACCTAAATACCATCTGGTTTTCCTCTCCAATATTTATGTCTTGTCTCATTTGGGTTTGAGTTTTGCATCTGTGTATGTTTTGTGAAGCAGGACATTTTGTTTCCTCTGTACTTTTCTGTTCAAAAAGGGACAATTAAAAAAAAAAAAAAAAAGCAAGCAAGCAAAAAAACAAAAGTGAGTGTAGAAAAGGCCATGTATTTAAATACATTTCACTGAAGTAAGAACACACAATAGGAAGGTCAGTTTTGATCATCAGTTCCAGTTCCCTGCTGCCATTGGCACAGCCACACAATCCCTCCCATAAACTGATCAGTCCTCAATGATTGCCGTTAGTCTCTGAAGTCCTCAGCTCGTTGAGTTGAATAGGTCAGCTTCCTGTCTCATCACTGTCAATATGTGACAGGAAGTTTTCTGAAAGTTTTCAACATAAAGGAAGGAGGAGAGGAGGGAGGGTAAGAACACAATTTAAAATGGGAGATTGATTTTGCAGATTCGCATGATTCTGGGAAGACACTGGCAGATTTCTTTCATAACTACAATTATTTTTTGCTAATCATGTCAGGGCTATTTGGGAATGGATTTTGTAATACATATTTCAGTAAATCATAATATGTTCTTTTAATGTAAATTGTCTGGGCAAAGGGCTAAAAATTATCAGCTCCACTGAAAACTTATATAATTTTGAAACTCTCTAATGACAGTCAAATAGGTGGTAGGAGTCCTCTTCGAAATCTGGGAGCTTCAAAATCTGCCTGAGAAGTGATACAGGTGTGTACCTCTGGCTTGTATTTATATTGGAAATACCTGGACATATTTAGAATGGAGCAGTGATCACAACAATACTGAGCATCCTGGTAAAACCAGGTTTACCCTGTCTCATATTTCCCTTGGCATCTGCTTATGGCTACTGTGGGAAATGGGATATTATGTTGTGCAGACCTTGGACTTGACCAAGTGAGACTATTCCTATATTCTTCCCCAATTTCATTAAATTCTACTAAAAATCTAATCACATTCTCACTGCACAGTGACATATTCTCATTTATTACTTAATTTGAAATTGCTTCTAACTTTCAGGAAACATTTATTTCTACTCCGAGTCTCTAAATGAAGATGTTAGGGTGCTTGGTTCAGTTTAAGATTAAGAAAATCTAAATTTAGTTATCTAGCATAGTTGTCTACTGTTACACTAGGTGTCTATGATCCTCTTACAATCAATGAAGACCTAGTGCATACAGATCATAGAGTCTCTCCAGCTCCCTGGTCTTTATAGATTGCATTGATTACTCCTCCATTAACGATAACGTGAGCTTATATAATGATCTTGATTCAGTTTCCTAAACGTAGGTGTCTAATACTGTTGGAAATGCACTACTGTATCCCCTGACAGCTAACTGCTGCTTTAAAAGTACACATATCTCCTCCAGCATGTCCTTTCCCAGATCTACAAGCCCATTTGAGGATGCCTTGAATAAACCAGACAGGTCAAAAAAGGCAGTGCATGCCTGTGTTGAGGCAGTAGAACCAAGTCTGTTGTGCACAGGTGGACACCTCAGTTTTAGCATGATAATGACATTCTCACCACAGATTTTATTGCCTATAGGCTGGTATTGCTGCTCACAAGTCAGTAGAATTCCAAAACGTGAGATGATAAATATACCAGTCCTTCTTGGGTGCTGAATGAAATCTGAGATTTCATTTTCTCAGTTCTTTGAGCGTCTGCAGTTCTGTCATAGTAGGAGAGTGATAATGAAGATAACTGAAAAATGAAGACTAAGAAGGACTTGATGCATATGTTGTCTTGCTGCTTCATTTAACTGTTTCGTTTTTCATGTATTATGTTTGCCTGGGGGTTTTAACTGACAGGGCAAGCAACAATTCTCATACTTGAGTAAATTGCTTCAGTATGTGTTCAAGACCATAATAATTTGCATGTTATCCTTCAGCAGAAGATCATCTAAAGCACTGTGTTGACAACCAGTCTGGTATTCAAATATAAATGAAAGTCCAATAGTGGCAACCTCAGCATTCAGGAAATGAGAATCAGGAACCCTGGAATTGTGTTATAGAATCAAGCATCTTATTACTTATCTTCTTGTCCAGCATCTGCACTGCACACCTGTGCCACATTTGCAAGCTTCTCTGCAGGCAGAGAATTGAAACTGAACACACCAATACACACACTAGAAAGGAATCTGAGATTCCACGTTGCTGGTTTCTATAGGAATAGAGGATTTAAGTTTAAAAAATACAATTTCTATGAATATACATTAAATTTTCAGGATCTCATGACACCTCTGGTTGCCCAGCTCTGTCCTGGGGAATACAAATGAGCATTCATTCTAGCTGAAGGCCCTGTGGCCGACTTCAGTGGTCCAGCTGAGAAATTTCCATAGTTAATCATAGCATACCTCATATATTTTGTTTCTCAACTGACAAATGTAGTGATTCTAACAAAGACTTTCCCTATAAAGCCAAGGAACTTCATTCAAATACAACCCCTCTTAAGAGTGGGACTTTTAAGACCAGAAGCCGGACAATTAACAAATAGAACAGGTTTTGTTTTCCGTTGCCATTGCAAAAAGTACATAATTTTCAGAGTTGCTACCAGAACTGAGAAAACCATTCTGAAGCTTATGAATGCTTTTAAGCCCAGAGAATTTTCCCTAAGGGAAGGGACAGTTCATGGCTAGGGAGATGAGTTACATTTTCCGGTCCACCTTATCACTGAAAGGAGAGGGGTAAAAAAGGTATGTTCATAAATGGCAATGTCCTGTTATCCTCAAGATAAGAAGTCAAGCATTAAGAAGGGCAGTTTTAGAAAGGATGCGGGTTTAGTTACCTGAAAAGCAGAAGAGATTCTGTCAATGTGCAAAAGCCCGGGTGTTTGCTGCTCTCACACAAGTCAGGTGGATTTTCCCCCCTTTCTTTTAGTCTGAAAAATGACCTTTCAGTCCTAATGAAAAAGTGGAAAATCTCCACCTCAAAGCCTATTTGCCTTATAGATGTCTGATGCTTCATAACCTCTTTAAAATGAAAATTCTTCCTTAACAAAAACTAAAAGGCAACAGAAGTGGTACATGTAACCTTGATCCTGTGTTATAGAGAGAGATGAGCCAAGGTACACATTCAAATGAATAAGATGAGTCTTTATAATAATCTTCCTTTTGATATTGGATCGTTACAGTATTTCAGACTCACCTGTATCCTGCCAGTGGGAATTAATCTACCTGTTGAATGATGTAATAAAGCCAGAAATACCTGCACAGAGGGGGATCATCCAGCAAACTCTGACAATAACCAGTGGCAGCTGTTTCCACCAAGAAGCCAGGATCCAGACAAAAGACAGACAGAAGTCAGTTTTCCTCAGGACACGTTTCTACTTACCTCATGGTAGTCGAAGACTGTGAACACATGAATTAGGACTTAAACTACCACCCAAACGCACATTTATGGTTTTAATAACTTGCAAGAAATATCTGAGTTAGAGCAGGAGACCAATTATTACGTATTCTTCTGCCATTCCATGTAGAAGAATTCAGGCTTTGCTCCAGGTTGTCACAAAGAACCACATTTAATCAGTCTGGTCAGAAGCAGGTAGCCAGAACTGGGAAAGAGGGATTTATCTTGTCACATCATTTTCTTGGCTGTAAGGACTGGCACACCCTAACCATCCTAGTCCGCTGTACTGCCAAGTGTGGGACAGACTATTGACTGTTAGTCTGACCATTCTTATTTTCTAGATGAAATGTCCATTCCTGCTAAGCTCTTAATCTCAGTGTGGATATGGCCTGTTTAGCAGTGTACTTATAAAGAAGTGACAGTGGTATAGACAGGAGGATGTGATGTCTTTATCAACAGTAGACATAATAATTCTGGCAACTGCTGATCAGTGTGGGTATGTGATGGAAAATGTATAGCAAGGATTGCAGGATAAAATGGATGCAAACTCTCTCCTGGATTTAGAACAGGCCAAGAAGAGTTAATAGAAATGGAGGTATAATCATAACAGTTTTGAAGTTAGATAAAGCAGCCATGCCTTTCAGAAATTTCTGTGCATTCATTCATTTCTTTTAACTAGCTCAGCAAACAAACATGGCATATAATGTTGCAAACTGTACCTTCTGCAAATAACAAAACAAAGACCATTAACATGAATTTAAATCTCCTTAACCAGCTGCAGCCCCAGGGATCTTTTCAAAGAGGTAGCTGAGGGGATCACTCTGAAACCCTTATATTGATGATCTGGATCTCCTACTTTCAGGAGTTCACAGATCCTTGCTGATCTGTTCCCAAACAGGTCAGCCCCAGCAGAAGGGAGGTTGTGATAACTTTCTCCTAACAGGACCTCATCTCTACTGTTGCACTGAGGTGGCAGCGCTTCTCATGAGATGCCTGACTGGAATCTGGGTGGAAGCATTGTGGGATGAATCCTTTCAGAAACTGTAAGCTTACATGGTTCAACCTGGAATCACCTATGTTGGGTCTGAACAAAAGACTGTTTTTTTGTAAATGTTACAGTGCTTATAATACACAAATTCATTTATACCAAGTAAGGAAGAAAGGGCAGTTATCTAAATAGTTAGCGGTTATAAATAAGTCTGTAGGGGAGCCAGAAGGACAAAATGGGAAGTCTTGACCCTAGAACTCTTTTTTCATCATTAGTACACACATGTTTTTCCTTGCCTGGATTGCTGTCTGACCTTGTTTTCAGCCAAGTGTTTCAGTATTTGACTTGAATACACTGTGAATTTTACACAAGTGGATGCATATGAACCACAGAGTGGAGTACTAAATGCCAAGATTTCACCCACAAAGAGGAACCACATAGTATTTGGCAGGTTTGCCCCACAGTACCAGTATCTTTTTGCTATACAGTTTCGTGTGAGATCACTTTGCGAGGAAGAGATGGAGAGAGGCAATTCTGAAAACCGATAAACTATGACATGGTAATGACAGGAGAAAGTAGACGAGTGGGTGGAGGAGGCTTTTTCACTCTTCAGACTTGAGAGGTCTCCTTTAAGGTGTGTACTACTGTTGGATAAAGAGGCAAACTTGCAGTGATGTGTCTGTCAGCACTGCTTAGTGTGAAGGAGCAAGGTAGAAATTGCACAAGAGTCTATTACTGTTGCCTTCCAGGTAGGCTGTAGAAGAGAAAGTGTGCAACAGAAGAGCTGCAGTTTACAGTCATAGCGTGGCAGCTATTCCCAGCCTGTCTTTACATATTTAAAATTCCTTTCGGTACAAACGCATGAAGGATCGCTTTCTCTCCCTTGCTACTCTGACAGTTCATTTAAGGGGACAAAGAAGAAAAAAAAAAAAAAAAAGATGTGTTCTGTTCTGTATCCATTTTAAATGCTGGGTGTTTTATTTTCTCTCTTTGTGTATGCATGCATCTCACATTCTTTTAAATTGCTATTTTTATTAAGAGAAAAATGGAGGAATCGGTCTATAAACCTGTACTATGTCCCTGTTAACAACTTGCTCCTTTTTGTTTACTCATTAACCCTGCCCCTCTCCCCATCTGTTACCATCACTGTCAAAAACAAATACTAGATCCTGTGAATCTACAAATTGCAGCCCCTTAGGAGAGACGACCAACCTACCTACTAAAGGTTGAAGTTTTATGCATAAAGGTAATTTTTACTTCCTTCTGGGTTGCAGTCTATACTGTAGCTCAGAAAGAGGCAATTTTTGATGTTTACATAAGGATACAGTGGCCAAGGTGCTGCTGATTAGCAGATTTCCCACTGTTGTTGGTAGAAGAGTGGCTTCTTAACCTCAGCCTACATATAATCCTGTGGGAAGGCCACAGGGGATTAGAGATCATATAATTTCTCAGTTTGAGTCAGATGCAGTCTGGAAAGAGGAAAGTATCTTTGGTCATTACCTCTCTTTCTTTTTCTCATCAATGTCAGCTGCAATCTGGCCTTTGGAGCACTTTGGGGAATTTTGTCATTGGCTCTGGTATGAGAAATACCAGTAGTATTTCATTAAGACACTGATAAATGGAAAGACATTATTTTACATTCTTATTCCTATTATGAATGACATATAAAATAATGTAATAGAATTAAAGCATTACTAATAAATTTGATAGACTTAGTACTATTTAATGCTTATGGCAGGTATAAACCAGTGAGGGGATTTTTTGTTAATGTACATTGAATTTAGGGGGAAAACATGAGATTTTTTTGGAACGAATGAGTTTTAAAGCTTCATGTTTTACAGTGATACTTAAAAGAATGGGGAAGAAAGTTAAATCTAGTGAATTGAATCATATCTGAATAAGCCTTAAGCAGCAAGTATGAGGTGACTTGATTGGTAAGCAATATCCGAGTGATGTTATGATTCAATACTTTCTATTTTTTGGCTTAATCTCATGCTTTTCTCAACTGACTCTCACTATGGGATACTTGGCAAACAGATAAACTCCTGTTTCAATGAACTGCTGTGAAGAAGGTGTGCCTTTGCATTTCTGCACCAGCTGGGTATTCAGCTAATGGCAGAAAAAATAATGCCATACTGTTAGAAATTTTTCTATGTTGGCAAAAATACGGTATTCAAAGCCTGTTTTAGCCAAACATTTGTATAAGAAGGTGGGAGAGTTGCTAGAAGCCAAGAATTTACCTATTTGGTTAAATCGTAAGGCTTTCCGGTTTAACATCCAAATACATAATATATAGGAGCAGAGAGTAGGTAGCATCTCTTCTACTTGGGGCCTTTAGTTGCATTCTGAAAGGGGTAAACTGGGGAGAAAAATGAATATTGACTTAAATGTAATGCTCTTCCTGTCCTAGAAAGAGACGCAGCTGCACTTTTTGATTCTGGGTAATGGTTGCTCACAGAATCACAGCATTGTAGGTTGGAAGGTACCTCTTCAGAGCACATAGTCCAATATGCTTGTTTGAGAGTAAATTGGAGAATTTCCAAGTGAGATGAATGGAGGAAATGTGCCAGGACAAAACACACCATCTTTATCTCAGTTTTCCCCTGGATTCTTAAAAGGACAATAAACAGAATTTTCTGTTTACAGCATGGCTGTTTATACTATAAATGTGCCTTTTTTGTCCTTTCATAATTTCATGACTTTCTGGGTAAGTGTGAAATTCAATTTCTTGTGACTTAAGATTATTTGTGATTCAGACAGAGCTGGTGAGTACTCTTTAAATAATTTCTTAGGACTGACTAAGGGAAAATAAAGGATGTAATAGATCAATTTTATTCTCATCCAAATAATAATCAGCTTCTTACCTCACTAGTTGGTCAGTAACTGCGATTTTAATGAATCTGCCCTTCACATTTTGGAGCAACAGAATATGTATCCTTTCACTCCCATCCTTCCTGTGGTGTGCTAGCACACAGGTCAAATACCAGTCCATGATACTGCAATTGCTTTCCTGGGTTGCTATGTAGACATGTGTTAAGAAGCCCTAGGGTGCAACAAACCCTAACTGGATGGAGAATCCAAATGCAGAAAATTAATTTAAAATATGGCCAGCTTTCTACCTCTAAACAGAGAGCAATTCTTCCATCAATTTATCATAATATTTATACAGTCTCTAACACTCTGCTAGTTGATTACTTCACAGTCTTTGAAGAAATTTTACCCACAACACCTTTCTAAGGTAGGAAAATGTTATTATCCCCTTTTTTTAGGTAGGATAGCAAGGCATAGACAAAGTGAAAGCAATATTTTTAGAGAGCTAGGCATAAAAAGAAAACAGGTGCCAAGTTGAATATTCAGAAACAGCTAAGTAATACCAAAATCCCATCAGGAGCCTATCATAATAATTAAATGCCTAAATACCTCTAAAATTCTGTCCTGTAGCCACTGCGCCATACGCAGACTACAAGCAGGAAAGTGTTCTTTTTTAGAAGGCAGCTTTCCTCAATTGATCTGATACTTTCACTGCAAAATTGAAACAAATTAGTTTATCTGTTTTTAACTCCCTCTTAACCCCCCTCCCTGAGCACTTTAAATGTCACTGTTTCCACTGGAACTGAAGGTGTGCTGAATGGCATGTCCTGCGCAGAAATATGATAATCTCTTTTCAGTGTTTGGCAACTAGTATCTATTAATTAAGAATCCATCATTTGTACTCTGTAATTATATTTATTAAACCCTAACTCATATCCTAACTATAATTAGTTCCCGCTAATTAATTTTATCAAATCCCTCTAGATTCATATCTTAAGTAAATATTGAGTAGCCCTACACTAATTATTTCATTCAACGTGGAGTGCATTTCAAATGACTGTGAATAGTTTCTATTAATTAAATTTAATATAAAATAAAAGTTCTATAGAATAACTTTGTAAATGTTAAGATTTTAAGATAAAAGAGAATAAAATGTGAAATACTGATTTACATATTAGACGAGGTTAAATAAGGCAGTTTTGTTTAAGTCAAAATTTCTACATAGGAAAACAAAGGGTTTTTTTATATGAGTAATATGCGAAGAAGTATGGCTTAGTAATATAAAGATATGCCTTGAAAAGTTTTTCCATATCCCTTGAAGCATATGGACCTCCCTAGACTTTTAAACAATCTAATTTTAAAAAGAGTGTGAGATTAGACAATGTTTATGGAAGTAACTTTGCAAGTAAATATAGAGCATGATATTGGAACAGGAGCACGCATTTGGATGAGGTGCAATGTTTTTGTCAGAATGAACTGGGGGAAGCATCTTTACCCACCAATACTGACAGACAACCTGCTTGATTCCCTTGCTAGTGATAATTCAACTTGGTCTATACAGCAAATAAAATTATGGTGTTAATTTGGATAGCTTAAAGCAAAGTGATTGAAAGTTAGGTAGCAACAAGAAAATAGCATTCAGACCAACACCATTTTGGACTTAGTGGGGTATCCTTGACCTTTAGCTGGAAGGTAATGGGTATCCTGTAGGCCCTGTCCTGTATCTGCCACCTATCTGCAGATGTCTTGGATATCCCAAGATATCTAAAATAGCCCTTCACTCAGGCTGCTGCAACCTGCTGTAAATTTCTAGGGCAGTCTAGGCTTCAACTGAACCTACTTAGTGGAGTTAAAACTCTAAAGGTCTTTTGTCAATGCTTTAATCCAAGTGAGCTGTATGCCATATCTCTCCATTTATATACAAGGGTTAGAAAACTTCTAAGATATTCCAGATCTCTTCTGTTCCAGAAAGAGATAGGCAGAGGGGAACTCATCTCTCCTAATTTTAGAAGTACATGTTGCACTTTTCATTCTTGTCTTCCTCTAAATGAAACAGGCACTTTCATCGATTGCCTTATTTAAGATGACGACTATAAACTAGGAGAAATAGTGTCCTAGAAGTGTTTATTTCTTTCTGCTGCCTCTAAATGGAGGTGGGGTGACAAGCCTAGACAGAAGCATTTTTAATGTAGATGCTTGCCTTTGATAACATTACTCCTGCATGTTGAAACTGTGGAGTCTTTGAGCAAGATCGAGTAAAATAAGAACGAAAATAATCTGGGGTTTTGTCTTGGGTTTTGCCTCCTGTTTTGGCTTTCTGGAACTACACCTTTCATAAAATTTAGTGACTGGGGGGAAAAGCCTGTATTATTTTTGAAAGATGACAGTTTGCTGTCATAGGCTGTTACAGAAGTTGTAGCATTCGGTGACAAAGGAAAAAAAGATTTTCACTCTGTAGCCACAGTGGGTTAGTCTTGGTTTCAACTAGTTTAACACAGGCCAAGTGTATAAAGTAGCTTCCATCTGTGTATATTTGATTTTAATTAGCAAAGAATACAAACTAGCAGAAGTTAAATCCTAATCCAAGCAGGAATATATGGCACTATGGTTCACATATATTAGACTACCTCATTTTAATCTTTCACTTCATAATTTACAGTGTCACCTCCTAATTGACAGTATCATCACAGTCATTTTACTGCAGAGATCATGACAGCACTGCACTGTTTTAAGATTACAAAGCATCTCAAATGTGTTTCATTTTTTTCTGATTTAACTTTTATTTAAACATGTATACACACACATAAAGAAGATTTAACTATTATGGTCTGTTTTGTACCACTCTGTGTATCGGTATCAGCGTTTTATCTTTCATGTGCTATTTGATACCATTTTATCACTCCAAAGGTGCTCCTGGTAAAGCTTTACAGATTTATAGGAAAAAGAGACCATTAGTACAACTCTTCTGATGACGTATATTTTCACAGACTTCAGATTTCCTGCAGCTGCTTCTGTTTTGAGCTCAGTAACATGTGGTTGTACAAAATATTTATTTTCCAGAAAGATATGCAAACTTATTTTTGAGAGTATCAACAGATGGTGAGTCCACCTCCTCCCTCAATAGTTTGTTCCAGTGGTTTATCATTTATGCCATATGCTTAAAATTAATGCCACATTTCCCATCTGATTTTGTCTGACTTCAATAAAGCTACATTCATTTCCTTGCCAGTCAGTTGTTTACCCACCTTCAGGCTTTTTGGGTCATTCAGGAAGGATCCATATTGTCCTTCACACTTGAAGCATCAGAGGTGTGCCTGGTTGCCTGCAACCATTTTCTGCTCCAGCAACAACTAGCCAACCTAGTATCAGTCAATGACTCTGCTTTTATCTGTTTCAGTAGTCTCTGCTTTGTTGGCTACTTTACTTAATTGGTTATTGCTTTTGGATCTTTTAGCTCTTTGTCTCTTCTTCAGTTGCTTTCATCCTCCAAATGCTCCCATTTATACTGTCTCTCTTGCTTCATTCATGTATCTCATATGTGGGTCTGTCTCCCGCACCTTCCCACCTTCCTTTTTTTTCTTTTTCAATCTACCTGTATTATAAAGTCTTTAGTTCTTTCTGTTAGCATTGCATTTAATGTGCAATGGAAAAAAATAGGCTGTGTGAAAGTACCTGGGAGATACTGATTGTTACTCCTTCCTTTCTCTCTACCTTACCTTTATATCCCCATTTTTTGTACAAGTTTTCCTACCTTACATTTAGCTATGAATTCTCTGGATCTGTTTATTTTATTTGCTAATTGAAGAGTTTGGTCAATTTGTGGATATTAGGGAAAAAAACAACAACAAAAACCAGATTAAGAAGTCATAATTTAATTTTCCTTGGCTGGTAACACACATTTGCAAAAGCTCAGTCTCTAGGCAGAAAACATTTGTTTTTCTTAATGGTTGGTCAAACCCCTTAGGATTTCTTCAGGCATTTGGTCCTTTTTCTTTCACTGATGTTAAATCTGGGAGCTCATCCAAAAGTTGCTGTCCTGAAGAAGAGGAGGTGGAAGAGGAAGATTGTGATCTGTATGAAAGGAAGTGTGAAAAAAATGACAGCAGTCTTGCTGGCAAAGATTCTGGTGACTGGTTCTTTCACACCCAGAGATTTTTCATCTTTTTCACAGCCATTTTGTGATGAGTACTCAGATATGAGCACATACAGAAATCTTTTCTTCTTTGCTAGCCATCTCTGACATGTCGCTGGCAATGTTGCCCACTGACTGCAGTACTATTTTAGGTCAGTCTAACCTTGTGAGTAAGGAAGTCAAAGTGTTCTGGAGGAACATGCAGTCAGAACTGTTTCCCAAAATAGTCCTCTTTTGTGTGTCTACAATGGTGGCTGGTAATTTTGTTATAAGTGTGTCATCAACCACTTTGAATGGCTATGGTCTGCAATGCTTTTTCCACGTCATATAATCTTCCCTTCACCAAAGGCAGCCTCATCGAGACTGATCGTCAGTTTGAAATAAGCACTGCCTTTCTTTGGTAGTTTCAGGACAGTGTATTAATTTTTTCTCTTATTGATCCATCATCTTTTTTTAGCAATCAGATTACAAAGTGCAGTTTTATCAAGTACAAAGCTATTTTAACATATAATAAAAAATTCTAGAATTACCACTAATCTGTCATACTTTGGAAAACTACAACAATGAGTTTGAATTTTACACAGAACCTCAAATTGTCTAAGGCTTGAGAAATGGGTGGGCTGTGCTAAGGATATGTGCAGAAAAGTGATAAATTTGCATAGCTTGTATTTGCATATTTCCAAGGAGGGTGATAGATGTGCAGTTCAAGAATAATGCAGAAACACTTTCTTGTGCACTTAAGTAACATACTCGTGCTGTCTCATCCACCTCCATGCAAATGTGGATGTGGACGAATTTGTTGCAAGACCATTTGAAAGTTTAGTGAACTAGATTCTTTCATTCTTTCTTTCTTTAAGCAAAACCAGATTATTTTGATAGTAACAGGAAACATGCTGAAGCCTGAAGAACAAGAAGTCTCTGCCTGCTTGCCGATGGATGAAGCAAAAATTGCACAGGGAAGACTTGTTGCTCACAGAGTCGCCTGTTTTTTTCCAGCCTGCTGGATTACACATACCCTGGATTGTCTAAGGAAAAAAACAAGCAGATCTATTCCATGTCCTCACTGCATCTGAAATGGAATTTCAGAAGTGGGTTACTATTTGAACAGGTATAGTATAATCCATTATTCCTCTCCTCCTCTCAAAAGAAGAAAAATATGCAGTATTAGTTAACACATGGCACAGCAGCTCTAGTATTATATTTAGCTTGCTGCTTGTCTCTTAATTATGATTACTGTTCAGCACATTTCCTTAAGGTTCCTTGGGCCATCGGATATGCAATTCAGCCCTTCTTGTAGCATCTGCACATGTCACACAAAGCCCCATCTCCTGCTGTACTCCTACCTTTTCAATTATAATGGGACTGCAATGAGTAAAAAGGATTAATAGAGCACTTCCTGCCTAGCAGTGAGCCTCTTCCTGACCTAATGCTCATAGCCTTGTTTGTGTCCTTGTCCCTCCTGATGCTCTGCTCATGGTAGGCTGCGTATGGCACAGATGTTTCTGTTGTGCTGTTACATGGCTCTTTTCAACCTGTTTCTCAGAACAGATGTTCCCACGTGTGTTGTCCCTCCTGTCTGCTGACACACTCTCCTGTACAAACAACAGCGTGCATTTCTGCAGTCCTGGTTTGTGGAGAGAATGAAAATCAATACCAGTGACAGTATATTCCTTCCCAGGCTGCTCTGTACTGGGGAATGCTAGCCTGGTCTTCTTTTAGACTGTAGTCACTAGCAAGATGCTTCAGCTCTTGATTTGTATGTTTTTAGCCCATTTTCTTCATTGTATGGGGCAGTATTTGGAAGTGCTGTGTCTTTTGTAATACAGAAAACTCTCCTTCAATGTGCCGTCTAGTGGTTGTTCTTTCTTTCTAACCACAAATGGCAGTGTAAATTCAACAGTACGTATTCTGGGATTTACTCTAGAAAGAAAAGCAACACAGTAATAAAATCTCATCTCCTGCCATCTGCCTCCTGCATATTTCTTTACAGTCAGAGTGCGTTATATTTGAGCCCAAATGCTTTAGTGTTGGCAGCAGTGGACAGTTATGGTAAGAAATCCCCCGTGAGTTGAAATACAGAAAGAAGGTGACATATGGCCAAAATACACCAGGGATGGTAAGGGCTGGAGTTTTATTCCTACTGTGCTGCAAGTTTCTAAGACTCCTGAACAATGGCATTGCTGGTTCATAGCAATACTTCTGTGTTTGCACATTGCCTTAGTCCAGTAGCCCTAGAACTAAGAACAAGTGAGGAAAATGTAGGGAAGGAAGAAAAAATAAACTGAACCTCACAGTGGATTAGGTTCCAGATCCTCCTGAGAACAATTAATTTAGGAGTGGACATGAACAAATTGATTTTCTTTCACTGGAGAGGGATGGAGGACATTCACTTTCAAATCAGGCTTGTTGTTCCTGAAATGGTGACAGTGAGCAATGTATCACTTAGAAATGACATGACTGTACCTTCCACCTTGTTCATTTGTTTGGAAGATATTGCTTTCCTCTGTTGGGATATGCTGTTTTCTAACATGTAAAGAGATTTAGAAGCTGGAGATTGGTCAGCCTTTGGTCATGTCAAGTCTTAGTGTGTAGGAACATTCAACCATGAAATGGAGTTGTGAGGAATAAGTTTAATTAGAAACTCAATACATATAAATTACTGAATTAATATTTGCATTATTTGGGCATTGTCCTCCAAGAATAAAAATCCTATTTCCAGTATTAAAAGCATTTTGTCCTACAACCAAGCTGATTCTTTGGATGAACAAATGAAGTACAGCAGATCAACAGTTACTTTTTGGTGACAAATAGTAAATTTGGACCCATCATGAGAAAATACACTGGGGAAAAAAAAAATGGTAACTGCTGATACAGATGAGGTATGGGTTTACCTATAAACATGGACTGAAGAAATTTACAGTGTAAATAAGAAACTGTAGGGAAATCATAAGAGGGAGGACTAGTTTGCTGTACTTCAGATAACTAAAAGGGAGAAATGGAACTATATTGCTCCTTGATTTCTGTAGCTAATGTACAAAAACATCAGTCATTTACCCCCAGGGTGATTTAGACATTAATCTGTCTTGACTGCAAAAGGAACTGACCTGTTTTGACTGTTAGATACCTAAAGTGAGATGAAAAAAATTACATCTATAATTTTCTGTTTGGGATTTCAGTAAGCTGACAAACTTGGCCAACTGGGCCAAAAATTAAAAAAAAAAAAAAATCAAACCAGGTGTGATCAATCTCTTTTAACTTAAACTTTCTAAAACTCTAGCATCTAAACTTGTCTCCTAGACAGAGGGAAAAGAGATGTTTGTTCAGAGGGCATGTCAGCTATATTTATATTAGGTGACATGAATTATCCTTTAGAGGTGCATGGATACGTGTACTACAAGGGCAAGTTCTTAACTGAGAAGTCTAATCTTTAGATGGCCAAAACTAGCTGAGGTGAATCTTACACTGTGTGGTTTCATTAATTATCAGTAGCTGTGGAGGTGACTTCTGTGGTGGACAAATGACATGGCAGGACACTTTAGAGTTGATTTGAGAACCAGCAGGAGCTCACTGAGAGTATATAAATAGGCTATACAACCATACTGAAGTTCTTATGAGTGCAAAGACCATTGTAAAGATTGTTTTCTAGAGACTTGGATGATTTATGGGGTTTTGACAGCAGGTGCCCCTGCCTGATTGGAAGAGAACAAGCGGAAAAGAAGATTCTTCTAACTGCAGATTAAAGGGAGATTGTTCAGCTACTATTTTTTTTTTTTTTTTTCCTCTGCTACAAGAAGCTGGTGTTCCTTGTGGAAAACTTGGATGCTGCTCAGTTGAGTTTGGGAAGGCTAGATCCTACCAAAAAGAGCTGTGACACAGTTCATGGAAGTGTTCTAACACAGTGGTTGTTGTATTTGAACTAGTGGTAGTAAATGCTAAATACTAAAACCTTGAATAGAGGAGGAAACAGGACAGGAGGACCTGAGAAAAAGTATCGTAGCATTACCACTGGCCACATTCACAGGCATTTCATGGCTATAGCTCAGTCCTTGTGGTTTATGTGTTTAGATCAGAAATGTATAGACACTTTTTGCACTTACATTTTAAAATCTCCTTGTGGCTTTGGAGATGTGCTTCTTCTGTCCACACTTAATCTGGTGTCATTTGCAATGACCTGGACGATATCAGGGCTGGTAGGTATCACACAGGACTTATGGGAAAAACTTTTGCCCTCGTGGTGTGGAAAATGGAAGTTGTGTGTCACACTACAGCGTCTCATATGGCTCTGGACACCAATCTGTGCGCAACTGAACTGACCTCCTAGCAACTAAGTAAGTTTCTAATGTTCTGCAGCTAACTCAATAGCTATTATTCTCACTCATGAATAGCATCTGCAAGCAGTTGAGGCTCTTATTGTGGTAGAAGGCCAATAAACTGATGTGACCTCTTTTTGTACAATTAGAAATACGGTTCCATTGAAGGGTGCTAAGAGCTTCCTGCTAGTGGATCTCAGATCCATAGACAATCACAGACATTTCTAAAGGCTGTTGGTGTGTCAAGTATTCTGTTTCAGACACAACCCAAGTGCTATACAGCCCCTCTGAACAGTAAAACCCAGCTGTAGACAGCAGGAGTAACCATCCTGAACAATAAACTGTCAGACAGCATGGTAGCCAAAGCTAACTAGGGTTGATAGCGTGCAGACTGTAAATGCATAGGTTAAGGTAACAGATCCATATGCATTTTAGAGGGGAAAGCCAAGAGGAGGTGAAAGCTGAGCTTTGTGCCTGTGTCTTTACGGTCTATGACTAGAACTGATGTGACCACATCTTTTTACCTTTTGGACTCCTATCTACGCTAGTACTGAGCCACCCTTACCTAGTGCTGAACTTGAGCTGGCAATCCTGCCTGGTCACAGGGCTTGTTAATTCCACTAGACATCTATAATAACTGCTCAATTCATTGTTTTTGAGTTGGAAAACCAGATTTTCTTTGTATACTTTGGCATTCCTGTGACAGGAGAAGTCTAGCTATCGCTTGACTCTTTGGTCTTGTGGGAATTAGGATTTCTTCCAGATCCCTAATGGACAGGCAAGACAATGCAGTGACCTACCTGATTATTGTCTTTACTGAGACAGAAGTGCAAAAGAAAGCAGTGTAAATAGGAGGATTTCAGGATTCCTTATCCTGAAAACCATGACCACAAAATGATTTGGCAATCAATTCCCTGATCAAAGGGTGCCAAATTTTTGCATGGCATTTACCAAGCAGAAATGTGCATATTTGGAATAAGCAGAGAGTTTCTGGTATTCATTGAGCCAACTACATACTCGCTGAACTGACGCTTTTGCAGACATTGTAAGTCTGATGTTTTAAAGACATTGGATTTGCTGAATTTTAGGAGCAGAATACCTTGCATCAGAGGCCAAAGGCTCCCTATCTGCATATGTTCTCTAAATTTGTAGTGTGCGTGCACAAGACAGGCTGTGAATTCTGCAGATTCCTGGAGCTGGTGCTCCAACCAAGCTGCCAGATGTCAGGAAATCCTGGAGGAAATTTAGTCCAAGCTCCTTGAATTCCAGCTGTACAAAATTTAGAGACAGAAAAAGGAAAAGCCAAGTGTCTGCAAATATTACCTTGACTCCAAGAACTAGATTTTTCATAACCTGTCATTCATTTGCATGAGATTACACCCCGTTCTACTCCAGCTATCTTGCCAGAGAAACAATTTAGATACCACAGATGTGGCCACATAAGTTCAGTTACAATAATTGTGAGCTGGGAACTTTGCCCTCACGAACACAATGCAATTTTCATATTTGTCTGTCTAGGGACTACATTAATCTGATTACAAACTGTTAGATATTTTGAAATACTAGCAGAAAATGTACCTCTCAGAAGTCAGAAAATGCCTGTTAGAGTATATTAATGAAAAGATAACTTGCATTGCTTGAACTATAAACTCCTTTCTTCCATTCTCCAAAAGCAAAGTACACGTTTCAATCTTTTAACACACTGCACCAACCCACAGTGGCTTTTTGAAATCTGATTGCTAGTTAATCACCCACAACATCCAATGTACCCATAGGATCTGTGTTGCCCTCCTGGAACCTGCTCCAGATGAGAGGTGCTTGCATGCTCCTGCTCCCTCCACTGTCACAGTTCCTTCTGTGCTCTTTCTGCAGCTGCTATTACCACACTGCTATATCTATCACTGCTGGGCGTGCGGGACAGAGACAGCAACATGGGGCATAGTGGAAGAAGTAACAGCAGAAGCAGAAATAGCAATGGCAGTAGCTGCTGTGGTGGCAGCAGGAATAGTCTCACTGACATCAGCTGAGAAAAAAAAAAAGCTGTTTTCCGAACCTACAAGTGTGAGATTAAATGTTTGCCTGCTTGCTTTATAACTGACACAATCTATACATGCCAGACCATTTATGTTTTGGAATGTGCTGAAGATATTTGGGAGCAAACCTCTAGTGAGAGTACCACGATTAAAAGCTCAGTTTTCCTTGAACATCTAGCATTGGTTTTATGAATGTTATGTATGTGTTTGCATGTTGGACTATGGAAGAATAATAATAATAATAATATGTGCCAGGTTTAGACAGCAAATTAGTCTTAGGAGGTAGCAAAAGCACTTTAAAACTATTTTCCACACACATGGTTTCTGAAAACCAAGCAACCCCATGCTTTCAGTCATATGTTATGTAGGAGACACACAGAAAGCTCAGATGTTCAATTCTGCAAGCTGCCGAGTGCTCTCAGCTGTATTTGGTATTGAAACAGCCTAGTATTTCACAGGTTTATGCTCCAGAAGTGCAGATCAACATGCAAACAGGCATATAATGCATAACAAATATTCATCTACTGAAGCCCCTCCTGTCTGTATGAGTGACTCTTGTCTTCCCATGTCTCATCTTTTTGAAGGCTGGCCCCAGTGGTGCCTTCTGAGGTGTCCAGTTTTGCATCCTTGACTTCCACTGACATTAATGAGAGTTACAGATGTATGCTGAAGGGAGAACAGCCTTTCAAATGTCACAGAGCATGCTGCTGTTCCACACTGCCTTTAACCTAAGCCAAGTGCTGTCAAGTAAAGGGATAATTCCAGGTTATCCCATGCAAGAAACTCTTTCAGCTTTTGCAGGAACTGCAGATATGATTGCCAGACTTGGCAACATTCACTCTTCAGGGTCAGCAGTATATGTTCACACCACAGAGGAAAACCAGCTTCTTTTATATGGTAAAAACATATTCTTCTTTCCTTCTTTCTGTTCCTCTGGGAGAATAGGAATCCGGAATTCCTCTCCAGCATAGCATTTCTGCAAATTTAATCCAATACTTTATTCATTATTAAATCATAGAATCATAGAATCATATATGTTGGAAAAGACCTTTGAGATCATCAAGTCCAACTGTTAACCCAGGATTGCCAAGTCCATCACTAAAACATGTCACTAAGCACCACATCCATGTGGCTTTTAAATACCTCCAGGGATGGTGATTCCACCACCTCCCTGGGCAGCCTGTACCAATGCTTGAACACCCTTGCGGTGAAGACATTTTTCGTAATACCCAATATAAACCTCCTCTAGAGTAACTTGAGGCCATTTCCTCTTGTCGTGTTGCTTGTTATCTGGGAGAAGAGACTGACCCCGACCTGCCTACAACCTCCTTTCAGGTAGTTGTAGAGAGCGATAAGGTCTCCCCTGGGTCTCCTCCTCTGCAGACTAAACACCCCCAGTTCCCTCAGCTGCTCCTCATAAGACTTGTACTCTAGACCCTTCACCAGCTTCGTTGCCCTTTTCTGGACATGCTTCAGCACCTCTACATCCATCTTCAAGTGACAGACCCAAAACTGAACACAGGATACAAGGTGTGGCCTCACCAGTGCCAAGTAAAGGGGGACAATCACTTCACTTGTCCTGCTGGCCACATTTTTTCTGATGAAGGCCAGGATGCTGTTGGCCTTCTTGGTCACCTGGGCACACTGCTGGATCATGTTCACCTGTCTGTCGACCAGCCCCCCCAGGTCCTTTTCCACCAGGCAGCTTTCTAGCTGCTTTGCCCCAAGCCTGTAGCATTGTGTGGGGTTGTTGTGCCCCAGGTGCAGGACCCAGAACTTGTCATTGTTGAACCTCACACAACTGGCCTCAGCCCATTGATCGATCTTGTCCAGATCCCCCTGCAGAGCCGTCCTACCCTCCAGCAGATCAACACTCTCCCACAACTTGGAGCTGTCTGCAGATTTACTGAGGGGGCACTCAATCCCTTTGTCTAGATTGTCAATAAAAATAATAAACAGAACTGGCCTCAGTACTGAGGCCTGGGGAACACCACTTGTGACTGGCCACAAATTTGATTGATTATGTTCACCACCAGATTTTGGGCTCAACTGTCCAGCAAAATTATTAGCCAGCGTAGAGTGTACCCATCCAATCCCTGAGCAGCCAGTATCTCCAGGAGAATGCTGTAGGAAAGGGTGTCAAAGGCTTTACTAAGGTCCAGGCAGACAACAGCGACAACCTTTCCCTCAGCTACGAGGCAGGTCACCTTGTCATAGCAGGAGATGAGGTTTGTCAAGCAGGACCTGCCTGTCCTAAACTCATGCTGGCTGGGCCTGATCCCCCTTTTGTCCTGCATGTACCATGCAATGGCACTCGGGATGAGCTGTTCCATAACCTTCCCCAGCACCAAGGTCAGGCTGACGGGCCTGTAGTTGCCTGGATCCCCCTTCCTGTCACACTGGCTAACCTCCTGGCTTCTGGGACCTCTCCAGTTTGCCAGGACTGTTGATAAATGACAGACAGTGCCTTGGCGAGCTCCTCTGCTGGCTCCCTCAGCACCCTCAGGTGGATGCCATCCAGCCCCATAGACTTGTACATGTCTAAGTGGAGCTGCAGGTCACTGACTGCTTCCCCCTGGGCTGTGGGGACTTCATTCTACTCCTCCTCATCCCTGTCTTCCAGCTCAGGGGGCTGAGTACCCAGAGAGAAGTTGGTCTTGCTATTGAAGGCTGAGGCAAAGAAAGTGTTAAATACCTCAGCCTTTTCCTCATCCTCTGAGACAATGAGCCCTGCCACATCCAGAAGAGGATGCAGATTATCCTTGGCCCTTCTTTTATTTCTAATGTATTTGTAACAACATTTTTTATTATCTTTTACAGCAGTGGCCAGCCTGAGTTCTAGCTAGGCTTTTGCCTCTCTAATCATCATCCTGCATAGCCTCACAACACCCTTGTGGCCCCCCAGAGCTGCCTGCCCCTTCTTCCAGCGGTGGAAACTCTCCTTTTCCCCGAGTTCCAGCCCAAGCTCCCTGCTCAGCCAGGCCGGCCTCCTCCCCTGCTGCTGGCCCATGGTGACGGGCTGCTCCCATGCCGTTCAGAATTCCTTCCTGAGGAATGCCCGGCCTGCCTGGAGCCCTGGGCCCTCCAGGGCTGCCTCCCCAGGGGCTCTGTCAGCCAGGCCCCTGAACAGGCCAGCGTTGGCCCCCTGGAAGCCCAAGGCAGCCGTTCTGCTGAGCCCCCTCCTCACTGCTCTGAGCCTCAAAACCTTTTTGATTTCGTGACGGCTGTGCCCAGGACGGCCTCCAGCCACCACATCACCCACCCGCCCGTCCCTGCTGGCAAACAGCAGGCTCAGCGGGCACCTTCCCTAGCTGGCTCCCTCACCAGCTGGGTCAGGGAGCTGCCATCTTCCACACACTCCAGGAACCTCCCAGGCTGCTTCCTCTCCGCTGTGTTCTATCTCCAGTGGACATCTGGTGAGTTGAAGTCCCCCATGAGAACAAAGGCTAGCATCTTGAGACCTCTCCCAGCTGCTTGTAGAATGTTTCAGCTGTCTCTTTGTCCTGTCTGGGTGGTCTATAAAAGACTCCCACCAGGACATCTGCGTTGTTGGCTCCCCCTGATTCTTACCCATAAATGCTCACTCATAAATGGTGATGTAGCCCTGAAAGGAATTAGAGTCCCATCAATTAAAGTTGCAGAGAAAGTATAACACTCCCTTACACAACAGTTTCATAGTGAAGTCTGTTTAATTCTCTAGAGGGAAAACTGTATCTTAGACTGTAAAGCTGTATTAATCATATACAATTCAAGGTCTCTACAGCTTAGATATTTACATCTGAGATAATAATCTAGTTTCTCTTTGTTGTCACTTTGAAGAAACAAGCACTTCTTTGATGTGTATTGTGTTGTATTATATTTGTGTGTTTTATATTGAGAAGTATTGTAATACATCTCATCTCAAAGTAGATCTCTAAAACAGCCTGGATGAATCATGCTGTAGAAATGCTGATTTTTCTCCACTGGCTATAAAATGAACCTGGCTTATATGACAGTTGAGGTGGTTTTCATCCATTCGCTGAAAGGGTTTTAGGACTACAGGGAATAAGCATTATATCTCAGTGCAAACACAAACACCTGCAGCACAAACAGCTACAGTAACTTCTGGAGTATGAATAGGAGCAGTTTGAGGAGGGATGTGTTCAGAGGTGAACACAGTACAAATGTTACAAGTACTGGAGTATAGTTCTGTTTTCATACCCTGAAGGAAAGGCCTCAATCTGTTGATGAAACATATTTGCCTTGGGCTACTTGAGATGTCTTAGGGTATCCAAGGTGCCCACACAAAGCTGATACAGGGTGATGGTAGTCTTCTGCCTGCCTGGTATGACAGCTGGAGACCAAGAAGGATACCCTAGAATATCTTAAGTGGCCATAAATATCTGTGAGTGAGCTACTCATTTGAGATCCTACTCAATACAGTCAATAACCTAAGGAGTGATTCATCTCACCTATTTTCAGTTAGCTGACTTTCTGTCTAAGTAGTGCTGACTGCATTGATGAGATTGTTGTTGATTGTAAAGGGAGTTTAAACGTGCATGTGAAATACATGTGCACATGTAAAGTGTATTTTACATGTGCATATGAAATTATGCAATTAATAAGGTGACTAAGTCTGGAACTTATGGCATGATTCCTTTCCCTAAACGTTAGTGTCTATTGGCTTTTGGGATGTTCTAGGATAACCTGTTTGAACTCTAATTTCCTGTCAGAAAAGCTGAGCACCTTTTGGAAGTCCTCTGCTTGCACTGTGTTATGTCTTAGATGTCTGTGAATATCACAAATAGTGCTAGATATTTACAAAAATGAGTCACGTATTTTAATCTGGAGCTGAATCCTGCCCTAAGTGTCTTCTGTTTTAAAAGGAATATAAAAAAATTGAAGAGATTGAAGCAGCAGCTATTTATTTTTGAATTACAGAAAATTAAAAAGAAATGTTTTTTTTCAATCTACTTAGTTTATCATAGCAATGACTGAAGACAGATGTGATTATGGAGTAGAAATACTTTCAATAGATAGGAAGTACCACATACTTTAAAATAACTGAAAAATAGAGGATGAATGAACAAGTGGAAGCAAAGAACTGCCAATTGCAGTTTGATCATTTGGTGGTAAACCTCTCTTGATTAACTAAAGAGACATATTATTAAGAGAATTGGTGAAGTCTATGTTCCTTGAAGGCTTCAGATTACTACAGGATACCTTTCCTGAAGTTATGACTTACTGGAAGTAAGTTTGTGAGCTCAGCACAACTAAGAGGAAGTTAGATGGTATGGCATGTGGCAGGCTGGAGATTAGACTAGATGGCATATTGATCTCTTTTGGCACTAGATATCACAAATTATACCAAAGTAAGAAGTGTGACATCATTTTAGCTGTGCTTGATGGACATAAATCTATTATTTTTTTTCCAGAATATGGCAAATACGATTGACTTGGATAATCTCTATCACTTCCCTCCCTCCTCTTTCCATTAGTTATCTATAAGGAAATTACAAAATTCTGAAAAGTATTTTTTCTTTGCAGTTATTTGTATACTACACAGTCACACCTGTATTTATTAACTTTTTTTAATTTTTTTTTTTATTATTTATTATAACCTTTTGCCTTCTGTATGTTTTTCTTTGTTTATTCACCTTTTGCACATTATCCAGCTCCCAGAGTTCAGACTCTCTGGATAGATCATGCCTTCATGCTACTTCTTTCCTTCTAATACAGTGAGGCATTGATTTTATTTTTTTTTTTTTAACTGAACTTTCATTAATAATAGTAATTCAATTCTTTTCTTTCAAACAAAGTAATTCTTCAACAAATTGGAGAGTAAGGATGAAGATTATTCACAAACGATTGATGATGAAATCCTCTATATGCCAGTCAGCTGTGGTAATGAGTGTAGAAAAAGAACCTCCATTAGCAGGTGAAATATGCAGCTTTGTCTCTTTCTCAGATTGTTAATTTCTTATTCAGTGATGCTGGTGTCAAATTATGTTACATCTCCCTAAAATGTTTATCTTGCTCATAAGACTTTATATTTAGGTGCCTCAGACTATACTTATTACTACAGCAGTGTAAGAAACTACAAGGTCCTTCTTATCTGAGGTACTAAGGGTAAGTATGTCTTGCCTTTTTGGTACATTTATATGTTCTCATATGAGTCTTAGTCCCCACTGCCCACTTCACTATGTGTGCTGAGGGGTAACAGCTGGTTTCCTTGTCAAAGGAACTCAAATATGAGTTTAGACATTGTCACTGAAGAAGATACAGATCTAGCTAGAAAAATTCTATGGTATTTATGTTCCTAAAGATACCATCAGCTTCACGTGAGGTTTTCAAAAGCATTAAGATTCTGGATCCAATGAAATAAATTTGGAACGTAAAATCTGCTCTCTAGGGACAGAATGATCAATTTCCTCATTTGCCTTTTACATGCGCCTCTGTAGTATCTGAGCACTCTGAAAATGTTAACTACTCTGCTTGATATTCCTATGGGGGAAGAGATGGTACCATTCCTATCCTACTGACAGTAAGATGCAGCATTAAATAAGTTTTTGAAAGTCATTAAAAAACTCTGATTATTTTCTTTTCAAGAAATGTTGCATTTTACAGCACCTTTCTATGTCACTTAAGCAACCTGAATTCTGGTATTCCTAACTTTTGAGTGATCGATTGTGCAATGGTTGCTTGTGACCTTCTTGAGGGGATTACATTTACTTTCAAGCTCTATTCCAGTAACATCCAGACCTTTATCACCCATACCTACCCCATTTTCTTAGTCTTGTTGCCTGGCAAGTTTCACTTTTCCACCTTCTCAGCTCCTCTTTCAATCTCTCTTTCTCCTTTCTTTTAGTTTTATATCAAATTCTCCAATCTTGTATGTTATCTCCACTGTTGCAATATGTCTTCCTCTTATCAAAGCTGAATCCTCTAATTATAGTGTTCCCAGACTGATTCTTTGTCTCAGACTACTCTCTTTGCCTTATTGTATTTTTACTGTGGTCCAGCTGCTGTACTTTGTATTTTCTAGTTTGTACAGCTGAAGAATCATTGAAGACACGTAAGAGACAATAATCCTGCAGCCATTTCCTCTGGCTGACTTTAGAGGGAAAATTGCCATAATTTCAGTGAATTCCCTACACATCCCACCCCCACCCTCAATGTACTCGAAGCCATCAGAGTTCTTTGTAGTGAAGCTTCAGTAGATCTGGAGTGAACATGCATTTTTTTCCCCCAAGCTGACTGTTGACTTGTAGATTTCTGTTGTGGTGGTAGAAGATGCTGTTCTAGTATCACGATCACTGCAAAAAGAATATGCTGAATGGTTCTGCATGGAAAACACCAGACTACCAGACTGTTAAAAAAAAAAAAAAAAAAAAAAAGTAAAAATGTCATAAGCATTTTTTACACACAAACAAAACTGTTTCTTGCTCGTACTCATGGCTTAAACTTTCCAGAGCAGGTAACATGCATGCATTTTACTCAAAGCAGTTAAATTTTGGTAGTTTTCAGCCACTGTAAACAGAATCTTTAGACAGAAAGTGTTGAAAAACCTTACTAATAGGCAGTGTCATTAGTCCTGTCTATAATTTGGTGGGTGCAGAAAATCTACACGATTAGAGCCTAAACTTGTAAGCTTTCTGGGGACAGCAACCATTGCCTTTATCTAGCACTTAGCATAATGGGAAATATCCTGACTGAAATCTTTTCACAGATCTTTAAAAATATATATAAAGCAAGCTAGTGAGGATGAATAGTTTAAACTGAAAAATGATAGAATAAGAAAACATTGCATGCCCCTGCCCACCCTGCATCAGATGTGATCAAAATTACTTGTTCTGGTTGCAATATAGGGAAATTAATAAAATACTTGCTCTCTGCTTCAGACTTACCTGCTAAGTTGTGCTGTGCAGGATGGATTGCTACAAGCACATTTTCAAATCCTTGGTAGAAATGGATTTTTTCTAATGGAAACTATGACATACTTAGCAGCATTTGTAAGCACTTTTATACTTAGCTTGCTGCAAATGTCACCATTCACTTTACATCAGATTTATTAGCTGCATAGACAGTACTCCAGATATCTAGAACCTTTTCCTGTGTGCCTATACACTTAGTAATCAGACTTCATTCTTAAGGTAAGCTAGAAGTAAGAAAGTCTCCCTGTCTATGGTGCAAACGATATCTGCATTCTATCTGAGCTGCTGCAACCAAATCTAAATTTATTTTAAAACCCCTATAAACTGAAACTAAAGATTTCATATGCAGTTGTATTGCATATTTTTTGCACACACAAAGTTTAAACCCAAATCTTTCAATTCATCAGTACAGAATGAGCATAAGCTAATAGCCACCTAACAGTCTTCTCCCTACTAGAAAAGTAAATGACACCAAGTCTCAGTCCCTTTACATGCATATCTTTCAAACACACATAGGCATTTGAAATACGGTGTATAAAAATGTCTTTAGGAGCCAGTATGAGGCCAGTGTTTACAGCTCTGTACTTGATATTGTGAAATGAGGGAGCTCAGTTTGAAACCAAAGAATGAACATGCAAATAACGACATGTGGCTTCTAAATGTGTACTAAGTATCTAAGCTCCCTCTGTAGCCAGTACCTCTGAGTTTTATATCTGGAGATGATAGCTAATAAAAAGGTGTTGAAGGAGAGCTAAATCTTTCTGGAAGGCAGCTGGAGGTCAGGGCACCAAAAAGGACTTCCAAAAAGTCAGCAAGTGCCTTCGTTAGAACCATGGAATCACAGAATATCTCAAGTTGGAAGGGACCCGTAAGGATCATAGAGTCCGGCTTCCTGCTCCTCACAGAACTACCTGAAACTAAACCATATGACTAAGAGTGTTGTCCAGACACTCCTTGATTTACGCCAGGCTTGGTGCCATGACCACTTCCTTGAGGAGCCTGTTCCAGTGACTGACCATCCTCTCAATGAAGAACTATTTCCTAATGTCCAATATGATCTTCCCCTGATGCAGCTTCATTCCATTTCCTCATGTCCTATTGCTGGTCACCAGAAAGAGGAGATCAGCATTCCTCCCTCTATTGCCCCCCTTGAAGAAGTTGTGGGCTGCAATGAAGGCACGGCTCAGCCTTCTCTTCTCCTAGTTGAACAGACCAAGTGACATCAGCCGCTGCTTGTAAATCTTGCCATTGAGGCCTTTCACCATCTGGCCACCCTTCTCTGCACAGACTGTAATAGTTTAATGTCCTTCTTATACTGAGGCCCCCAAAACTGCCCACAGTACTTGAGGTGGGACAGCACGAATGCAGTGTAGAGTGGGAGACAGTTTAACACAGTTGAACCAAGCATCTTGTCAATACAGTCAGTGGAGCTTAAAAAGAGATTTATTTTGCCTTAAATGAGGCAAAATGAATTTGATTTGTTTGCCCACACATGGACAACTAAACTATTTTCAATGTTCTGTGGTGGCTCTACCTGTCTCTAAGGCAGCAGGTGTTTCCTGTAGACTATCCAGGATATCTGCCAGGCTCATCTGGACTTTCATGTATCTAAGGGCATCTGAAATGGTGTTATGTGGTCTTACCAAATATTTCAACTAGAAATATAACACAGAAAAAGTACAATCAGTTGTGTCTTGTTATATTCTCTTGGTTCTTCAAGAACCAGCACAATCCTCCCCACTGACTGGTTACCAAAAGATGGGTTCAATTCAAAAATGTAACTTATAAGTATTCTAAATATTCTGATATAATGTTTAGAATAGTCATGTTTGCATAAAGAGTAGTCCATAAAGAATTGGTCTGAGTCCCATGCTATATTTTCAGAAATAAAGATGTCTTCAGAGAAGGGACTTATTTAACCGTCAGCACTCAAGATGTGCCTGGACTCAACAGTTTCATCAGTGTTTCTGCACTAGTCACAGTAGGGATATCAGTAACATTTTAGTCCTCAGCTGTTAAGCAGAGAATGCTGTCATAACTGAGATGAGTGAGAGGCACAGTATCAGACCGGTTGTTCCCAAGAGACATGGTGGAAAGGATAACCAGCGGACTTATCTTCATCCTTCAGCAACCCGTGTATCACCCTTGGGTATGTCGGGAACACGAGCAATAGCACAGGAAGATGTATTGTCTCTGCACAGCTTTTATTCGTTTTTTTCTTTGCTGTATAAACAGCTTCTTCCTTCTTACAGCTATTCCTTAGCTTTCCTCACTCCCCACCCCCTTCATTTGGCTTTGTGACATCACACGCTGTAAACACAGAACAAGGAAGAAATATGGACTGCCACATTCATGGTGCCCTCAGAAAGTTTAAAGGATGACATACTGCGTTCACATTCACAGTGGTAAGGCAAAGAAAATGTGAGGAAAGTGTTTACACTCGGTGAGAGCTTCCTGAAATAGTTTTGTCCTGTGCTGATAGAAAAGGGGCACAGATGGGCATCCCTGTTATCCCTCTGGCTGCTGTGGGAACAGATATCTGCACATTTACCTGTAAGATGGGCAAACACATTACACTCAGTGCTCACTCCTTGCAGTGTCCCTGGTGGAGCTCTTGTTTTGCAGAACAGGTTTGTTTTTCCTGCAAGTTAAAATGTATTATGAATGAAAAAAAAAAAGAAAAACTACCAGAAAAAAGACCCAAAACCAGTCATCTCTTTGTATCTTTAGTTCAGCCAAACCTACTGGAGATTCTCATCAGATAAATTATAATTTGTCCTCCAAAAGGCTTGATCTCGTAAACCTCTTTTACAAAGCCTTTTCCATTATCCCCCTCTCCAACAGCTGGCATCTCATTCTCCTGTTAACAGTCCCAATTAAGGTAATCACTCTAAAACTTTAGCAGAAATAGACACACTAAAAACAACTGCTTTATCTCTTCCAGTTATTTCTTCTTTCGGGCAAATACTTAAGCAATTTAACTCTGCCTGAGTGCTTTCTCAAAGGAGAGTTCAGCTAAATGAGGACAATCATAAAGCAATATAATCCAGCTTTTTTGTTAGCCCCTTCTTTTCAGTGCTCACAATAATGAGATATAGCTGAATTATGTTAACAGTGATTTTTATTATTATGCTCCCCTCTAAAGCATCTGTTGGTACGGTAGATGGTCATCCTAAAAAATTAAAAATAAGTCAGCAAAAACCTGTGAAGAAGAGCTCTCTCTTCTCTCACTGTCTCCATCTTTTTATACTTTTGCACTAAATGTCAGCTGCAGAATGTACAAAGAGGTGTTGAGTAACCTACTAAATTACTTCATGCAAAAAAAAAGAAATAAAAGTAATCCTACACATGTATTGTGCTCTGAAAATACAAAACCTGAGCTGTGGGCATATGAATGCCATTGTAGTGGCCTTTCCATGGAGAACACATGGTTCTTGAGTCTTGTGGAAAATTGCACATGAGCCTCTCCAGCCAAAATTCATGCTGTGAGCAGCAACTACAGCATAAAATCTGATCAGAACATTTTCAGTCTTCTACACCATGAAAATGTTAATCCAGAGATGAGCCCATAAAAAGACCATTTCTGGCTGCTCAGACCAGGCCAGGAACTAAATAGACCAGAAAAGCAGACATTAGGAAGCACAGGCTGTGATTATTTATTTGATAGGTAAAGGAGCTAAAAAGAAAGAAAAGGTTTTATCTAGGTCCAGCAGGCCCAGACTAAATGCTTCAACCCATTAGTAGGGATATTCTTTTCCAAGACTGATTTTACACAATGTGATGGGACCATAAAATCTGATTTATTCTTTACCCTTTAGCCCAAAGCATCGTAAATTTTAGCCTTTTTATCAGAACCTTGTGGCTTAGATCTGCTCACCATCACAAACCTATAAAATATGTGTGGAAGACATGGGAAGATGTAATCTATTCCAAACTTGTGCTCAGAAACAGCCTTTGCTATACTTGGGAAAATCCCAGGGCACCACTCTGTGACCATCTGCAGATCAAGGGCTCTCATCTTACCTGGCCCTCATGACAGAATGGGGGACACTTGTCTGAGGGCAAAGGCCTGCAATGGCCAGGAGCTGTGGGAGGAAGAGACTTCACCTGAAGCCGGAGTGCCCTTGCAGAACTGCTTCACCACTCTGCAGACTGTTGAGGAAAGACCTATGACATCAGGAGAGATGCCGGGGCTGAGCAGGGCAGCCCGGTCTGCTCCCCGTGTAACAACCAGCACAACTAAGAAAAAGCGACGGGTGACAGCAGAAGGCGACTCTCCTCTGAGAGGTACGGAGGCACCCATGTGCCGGCCTGACGCACTCCCTAGGGAGGTGTGCTGCTCACCGGGGGCTTGTATCAGGGAAGTCACTGAGAGACTACCAGGCCTCATACAGTCCACTGACTATTATCCACTGCTGTTTCATGTGGGCATCAGTGATAGATCCAGGAGCAGTCTGAGGGACATCAAGAAGCAAAGAGCCCTGGGAGCAATGGTAAGGGACTCTGGAGTGCAGGTAGGTTTTTCACTGGTCCTCCTTCTCAAAGGGAAGTTGTTTGAAAGGGCCAGTTGAGTCTGGCAAATCAACAAATGGTTGCAGGACTGGTGGTTTGACTGCTTAGACTGTGGGACTTGCTTTGAGAAACCTGCTCTACTGGGGGCTGATGGGATCCATCTGTTAGAGAACGGGAAGAGCATCTTTGGTCACATGCTTACTAAGCTGGGGAAGAGGGCTTTAAACTAATGTTGCTGGGGGAGGGGAACCTCAATACATCCCACACCTACCACTTTGATGCCAATGCCACCAAGAGATGCCCAGAGCCCAGAAAGGGATCACAGGTCAGCAGAAGAACACCTGAAGAGCAACACAAAGGAATTCTAGCTGCTCCAGCCAGGAAATCAGCTTCTTCAGGGGTCCAACTTAAATGCCTCTATGCAAATGCATGTAGCAAATGCACAAGGAGTTAGAGACATGTGCACGCCTGCAGGGCTATGCTCTTATTGGCACTTCTGTGTAAGCTGTTCCTGAAAACCTCCACTCATAGAAAGGACTGAAAGGGCTTTTGAAGCCAAACCCTCCAAGAACTTTGAAGGAATTCATTTTCAGACCTAGATACTATTGAACAACCCTGCCTCAGATCCCACGCTAAAAATCTCTTGCTAACAGGTTTGCGACTTGCCAATCAGTCAGCAGACTGAAATTAGTATCAGAGGAGCAGCAGACAGAAGGAGGTCACACGGCTTTCCTCCCCTTACTCTGCCAGTTTGAAGCACTAAAAGTTTCCTGTTTGAGTACATTTAACAGGGTTTTAAGACTCTGTTGCTGACAGACATAGCTGGTGCTTCACTCTTGTCGCATCTGGGAGAGATGATGTGTCAGAAAGAAATGGAAAAGTAAGGGGAATTTTGGAGTATTATGAGAATTCACTGTCCTAATTTATGTCTTATTTTGCCCCTGTGCTCATGTCAAACCTTCTCCTTCTGATAAAAACATGCACAAATTAGACATTATAAAGTCAAATGAGTCCTTTAAATGCTGCTTTGTGACACACACTCTGAGCCACGGCTGCGTAGCCAATTACAGGGGTTTACAGAAAAACTTCTCCAGGGATGCACAAGTATTGCGGTAGCTATCCATGTGCTGTGTAAACTTTTCAGGTCCCACAGAGCACTGGAGATCCAAGAGTACCCATTAGCTATCGATCAGTGGCAGAGAAACAGCTATCAGTAGAAAGCCAATTATGTCTTTTTATTTCATTTCAGGTTTGGGGAAATATGGGAAAAAAAATCAGTAATAATAGATGGACCTTAAAAAGAGCAATGATTTAAGTCTCTGTGGTTCTGACATTTGAGATTAATAAATTAAATCCATTTCTGTTCTTCTTTTACATTAGACTCCCCTGCCCCTCATCACAGACACAGAGAAATCTTCTTTCTACAGCAACATACAGTGGCACAGGCATCGCTAAGTCAATCACAGATTCTTCAATTACTAGAACCTGTCAAGTCTAGCAAACATCAGTTGATGCTTGAAGACATCAGTGCTGTTATTTATATCATTGCTCAGTAGACTTGTATAATTTGGTTACGCTGAGGACTAGAATCTGCTTTTTTCCCAAGTGCAGAGAGCAACAGTACTAATGGCATTCCTGAAAAAGCTTCTTCTTGTTGTGAATAGAAAAAAAAGTATATACACCTCTCATGCCTACCAGAAAGGTTATAATTAAAAAAGGTGAATTTTACCCAGAAGATTTAGTGGATTTTGTTCAGGTGATCATTCTTACTCACAAAACAGTCTTTTGAATAGGTGTAACTTGGTGCCTCAATTGAAATGTTAGAATAGAAATATATAAAGCCAAACAAGTGGACAAATACAACTAGTCCAGAAAATGTACCAGAAAACCAAGAGAATATAGTCAGAAAAGAACATGTAATCTGACATGTCTGGACTGTCTTGGTCTTATGCCTTGTTACATTGAAATCTGTTGAGCTAGCTAGCCTGTAAACTAATGCCTACAAATGTGTAGTGCTCAGAAAGTCATCTGGGAACAGCCACACACAGGCTGCTTTATTCTAAATAAATCTGCACCTAGTCCAAGTCCCAGCGGAACAGTCCTACTGAGATCAAAGATCTATTGATCAGGCATCTTGGTGTTAAATTTAAATTTCAGAAGTTGGGTTCTTGCCTATCCCATGGAGTTTTTGAGAAATAAAATGGGGAAGGAACACACAGAAGCCTTGGTTATGCTCTCCATGAATTGTCCAAAAGTGATTATTTCCACAGTTTTTCAAAATAGTGAACAGCAACAGTATGAAAACTCAAAAAGCCAAACCCCAGATGAATACAAACTCTCCCCAGGCTAAAAAACTACATAAAAAGAGCTTTGCATACAAGGTGTATGTTAAAACAATTATCCACATGATGTTTTGGGTTTTTTGTTTTGTTTTTTTTTTTTTTTTTAATAGGAAAAAGGACAAATATTTCCTTTAATGTCTTCTCTCAAGACCTTATTTCTCAGGTTCACAAGTATGAAGTAATAGCCACAGAAATGCTTATTTGCACTAACTTCTGTCATATATCCCAGACTGAACTCAAAACTCTGCCTGCCAGACATCCCATACACACTGTCAGTGACCAACTACAAGTGCAAAAGTGGTTTTGGGACCTTTTCAGACCATTCAGTTCTGACCTAATTAGAAAAGACATGGTTTTCATTTCCACCCAGATAGCTGCTTTCCTGTTCACAGCTTGTGAACATTGTTCTCTCTGTACTTTTTCATATGCTGGCTAAGCAGGCAGGTGTTGACATTGCTCTCCTATATTGCCTGAAGATTGTGTTCACCAAACGTTCTCACACTGAGGAGCAACAGCAATGCCCTAGCATAAAGAACCCCTCCCTTTCAACACAGTATACAGTGTGGGATGGTTATAGTGGTTTATGAGCAAATCAGATAGTAGACCGACTCCTACAGAGGCATATGCATAGTACTTTGCTATATTCTGACTTTCAATGACTGTTTCTTTTGAGATAATTGCTCTTGCTCTTGTACATGAAGGAAAGATTGTCTGCATTATAATGTACATGATAGAATTTCAAGGAATTTCTAAACTCTTCCAGCCTTGAAAAAATCATATACTATCTACAAGCTGAACTTCACTACCTCACGGATGTTGTAAACATGAGGCTGTGAAGTGCTGAGATATTAAACCTGCAGCCCTGTGGTTAAGACAGACAGTACAATAAATATGTTTTTCTATGCCCTTCCTGCAGAAGAGGAAAATAATGGAGATACTGTAAATAGTTCAAGTTACCAAAAAAAGGCACATAACACAAGTAATTTTTTTTTTCTTCTGCTATCTTTGAACAGGAAAGGTTATTGCAAAGGAGGTAGGCAGTGGTATAATTTCTAAAGCCACATTATTGCCAGCGTTTCCACCTATAGACCACTCCAGACTGGCTGCCAGTGCTCTGGGGGAAAAAAGAACCAGCACATGCATTATTAGTGATATAATATGAGGTACTATGGATCTGCTGAGAGAAGCTTTCCAGTTTATGGTAGGACCTTGGACATGCCATCCTTCAGTTCTCTGTGACTTGGCTTAATTACATGACAAAGGCATGCATGTGGCAATTTATTGCATATGTTTTAAAGTGCCTTGAGATTGGTGAGTTGTAATAAATTTAGTGAAAAAATAAAATACTGTAATAGGACTGTAATTATTTTATTGATATGGATAAGAACCTTCACCAGCATCACAATTTACCCCCTCCCAAAATAACTCGAACCCAAAATACTTCAGAAAGCACAACTCCTTTTCAAATAAGCTAGAAATATTCAGTACAGAAAGACTGGGGTTTATTCAGTGTTTCAAAGAATTTGCCTCCACATGTGCTTGTCATCTCCCCTCAGAGAACCTATACAAGATATAATGGAAACAGTGTCGAGGGTGATGAAAATGCCAGAGCATCTGTCAGTGGATCACCTTATGACAGCATGTGATAAGCCTCCTAATGCTGAAGTGATGAATGTGCCCGAATGTGGATGCTATGCTTGTGCAAGACAGCTGAAAAACACAAATATGAACAACGAGACATGAAGACATGCCTCTGGGGAGACCCCACTAGTTTTTGTAGTACTTGACTGATTCTAGAAAGCAGCACATTTTTACCATAGAGAAAGATAAGTGTGCTTATCAATACAGCACCATGGTTCAAAAGAGTAGTTGGGATGCAAGAAAGCATCAATCGTATCTTAAGTATCAAATGTGACCTTTTGTATATGTTCTCCTTGCAAATGAACTTCCATTTTCTGTACCTTCAAAGTTTCCATAATGCATTTGGAGTGCTTTATAATTGAGCAGTAATATAAAAGCAAGCTGCAATAGGCTTATTCCAACAGAAATTGCATACATTAAATGCTGGTTACCAAAGTACAAATGACTTCAAGAAAGGAAGCATGGGGCTCCCGTTTGTAGTCACAAGTAAAACACAATATGTAAGTAGGGTGTGATTTACAATGTGTGCAAGTCTAATGCAGACAAACATGTCTCCATAGGAAATTAGAAAGGTATAGGGGAGGAAATCTGATTTGTATCTATTTCAAAAGGGGCTGTATATACTGCTGGGAAATAAGAAAGTGTATTTCCCAAGCTGAGTCAAGAATCCATAATATATTTTTCTTTCTAAATGTTTTTTAAACCTTTGGAAGAGCCTTAAACACCAATTTTATTAAGCTATTTTAGGGGAGATACACATTGAATTATGTATCAAAATTACTCAACACATTTAATGACAGTAAATAAGATAAGGAAAGACCTATCAGTTGAATTCCCACAAGAATAAGCATTAGTATATTAGAAATGGATGCAGAAATCTATATTACAAATGGATATAAATAAATTCATTTGTATTTCTTTGAGCAAGATGTTAAAGAAGGGAGCAATCCATATTATTGACCTGACTTTAATAATTTTTGCTTTAGATTAGCCCAGTAAAACCACAAATCTCAGCAACTGTTCACAATAAGCATTCCAACTTTTGACTAAATATCCTGATCAATACCATCTTATATACTAAACAAACAAACCCACCACCTGCAGTAGTCTGGTCTCAAAAGTTAACAGGCATTTTCTCAGTTTCTAATAAATGAATAAGGTAGTATCGACTGCTTGGTCATTAATGTGTTAGAACAGACAAAGCTTATTTTTTGTTTACCACTGCATCTTATTTCATACAAAAAGACTACAGCAAAGAGAGGGGTAGGGTTCTCTGTTGCCAGCAAACAGGCAATGCTAGAGAGGCACCCATGCAGGCTTTTCTCTGTCCTCTCAGGTGGATGGAACAGAAAACAGGGCTCCATTTCAAGCTAATTCAGGACAAAGCTAAACAGAAAAGGAAGAAGAGAGGTTAGCCTGAGATTACGTCTACACTGGTAGATGAACAGGCTGGGTTTCATCCAAGGTAAAGCCATGAAGTAGGCACCTGGTTCATTGGTAGAGCCCATCTTCTGTTCCTCTGCCAGGACACAAACCACAAGCTGTTAGTGGAGCAGCATGAGAAACCAAAGGGCAGCTGTGGGGACAGCAAAGGTGTGTGTGCCTTGTCACCAGACTTAGGGAAGGGGGAGACCATAGAGGGAAAGAGGACAAAGCTTCTCTGTGGTGGTGGAGGGCCAGGACAATACCTGATACAACAGCGTTCTCTCTCAGTTTGCATCAAAGTTCATCCAACAGCTGCTGGTCAACCACCTCTACCATGTTAGTACACAAATCACAGCAGAGATCCTGATCTTCACTTAGGACTGCCTTGGCTGGGCTTGTTTCCTACAGACTGTCCATCAGATAACCTTCATGGACCTAGTGGAGAAGGTCCTTTTCCTAAACTTAGTTTTGGCGAGATACACCCCTGAATGAATGGTGCCTCAGGATCTAGCACAGGCTGTGTGAGCCTCACTAGCTATGTGCTTTTTCATTGCATCCCTAATCTAGAGCTTGGGTTGGAAACCCACTGTGTTGGGGGAGCAGCCATCAGGGCAGTTGCTAGATCATGAATTAGCTCAGCACCCTCAGCCAGGGCTCTGTCCACACTTCACAGTAGGCATATCAGAAACAGAGCTGACAGAGCAGGACCAGGGTGACCTTTTTCTGTGTGTAGAGCTGAGGGGTTATTTTGTGCAAGTCTGATCCTGAGAGCAGACAGAGAGCACATGTAGGGTTTCTTTTGCCCCATCCAGCCTGGGGCTGTTTTTTGCTGCTAGCTGCACACCACAGACTCAGGCTCACAGGGCACCAAGAGTGAAAAGCCACTGTAGGGAGACTGAAAATGGGATGCCATGGGAACTTTTTGGAAAAAGAAATAAAAATAAAAAGAAGTTCACAAGTCTGGACACCATTCTCCCCTTCTTCAGTCCCAGTACAGTCCCTAATCTCTTTACTGCTTCCCAAGTGATTCTCTGCACTCAGGGAGACAACTTTCTCATCTGCTTGAACCAGACTTTTCACCTTCTTGATACCGATACAAATCAGCTGCTCAGTCTCTGCTCCCGTATGCACTGAAGGCAATTAATCAAAAGCAAAAATTTAAAAATCCCTTCTCCTTTTTTGGTCATTATTAAAAAAAGTCTCTGACTGAGAACCACTATGGACAATTTCAGCTTGAAAAGTAACCCTCTCACAAAGTTACAAGCCAATTCTGAATGTGACCTTTCAAATGGAAAGCTATACAACTTTAACCAGGTTTCATGCTGGGTCCCTAGAATATTTCAAAGACATTTCTTTCAGTCTAGCCCATTTTTCCACCAGTCTGTGCTGTGGTAAGTTTGGTTTCATATTTCTTTGATCCGTGAGGCAAATACTTTACATAGTTTAAAAATAGATCCCTGAAGCTTTCGCTATACTCTTTAACACTGAAAGGAAAGCGAGTTAATAACCAATGTAACAGTCTAACAGTAGTGTACTCCTTGTGATGCTCTCATTGGAACAAATTCATTCCCACTGTAACTCCACTGACATTAACAGAGCTACCAGCTGAGATGAATTTGCCACGTTTTTGTAAAGCTCTTTAGAATTTGATGTCATAATTCTCGAAAGACACCCTAGGAAAGTTGTCTCTCTGCCTTTTTCGGTATGTGCTCATGCACATGCCAGTTTTCCCAGTTTCTTGTGTTCCTTACATTTCTTTTCACACCATCTCACCACCCTCAGATCTCCTATTGAGCAGATATGATGCCCCAGATACTCTGAAAATAACTGTGTTAATTATAACTCTGTTCTTATATTGCATAGGTGAAGGTGAATTCAACAGCAAAGACTGAAGAATGAAACCTGTTTCAGAGAATCTCATGAAAAATTGTCCATTTCCAAAATGGCTGTGTGTCCCATGGCTCAGAAAAGCTCTCATGGCACAGGCTGGACTAAGATGTTATTTTTCAAAATGGCCATTGCTTAGAAATTGCTAACACTGATACGAAATTAAGTGATGGACATAGAGATCAGAACACATAACTGAAGCAGATTACAACATTTTCTATAATTTTTATTTGCTAGAAAGGGCCAATTTCCTGGAACTGAGTACATTTGCAGAAAAATGCTTAAATTTAGTTTCTTTTTAAAAACCTTCCACATTCTTCCAATATCTCAAATCTTGTGATTTAACTTCACCTTCCAGATTTTAACTTTGAGTTAAATACAGTATTTTTGAAGTTACCAGAACTAAGCAAAAAAATTTCAAGTGAAACAAGTTATTTTACAATTTAGGGTTTTAGCATTTTGTTGATTTCTGCTTTTATGATTCTCATTTGGGAAATAAATAAATAAATTAATAGACAAATAAATAAACAAAAATCTAAAATTCTTAAATAACACAAGCAAACTTTTTCTATGTAGGTTTTTTTATAGAAGTTAGTGTTTAAATTTACATCTTTTTTCTATCTGTTGTTAAAAGCCACAGTTTTTTGTTGACTTTATAACTATGACTCCCACCACGTGACTGTGGTTGCAACATACAGAATGCCTCCTCAAACAACTGTAAAGGTCAGAGTAGCATCTGAAACACCACTTAGCGCATGTTTTGTTTATTTGATTTATTTTTTATTAATTAGACCATTTGATGTGTAGCTGTAAAAACTATTTTGAAGACATAGTGTTCCTGCTGAATCACTAAATAATGATTTAGACTAGTAGAAAGATCTCATTTTTAGCCTCAGAGGACTGTGCAGTAGTTCCCTTAAGCAGCATGGCTGAATACAGGCTATATATTTCATATACTGCAGGCCTGGAGCAAATATTTTCTGACACTATCCAATAAATCATGTTTTCTTCAACAGCAAATAATAGAACTGTACAGTACATTATATCTGCAGCAGCAACAAACAATTCATCATCCCTGACCTTTCCATAATGACAACAATCTGAAGAATAGAGACTAATTTAAATTTTTATATAATGTTTAAAATTTAAGGACTAAATCTCCTTCATATTAGATCCTTTCATGCTGCTCTGGTAATAAAAAGCCTCCTTAAAGTGAACACAAATGCAATTATGTTTTTTCTCTTCCAGCTCCTACAAATTAACAGAACAGAAGTTTCTCAGAGGAGACTTGGACGTAAATGCAGGTGAATGCACCCCAAGCTGGTTTTTGAGTGATCAAATGGTAACAAGTACAGTGCAGCCTGTGGAACCTGAGGACCCTGGGCTGGTACTCTGTAGTTGTCTGTGCTCTTACAGTCACAGACTGTGATATAAAAAAATTCTCATGCTGATGGTGGACTCCTTTCATCTGCTTACACTTGATCTATATGTTGCTCTCTTTATTCCTGGGAAAGGGAGTTGACTTTCAGCTGGCAGACTAACCAGCAAAATAATAGTAAACTGTTACACTCTGAAAAAAATCTTGCAGTGTACAAATGCATTTCCCAGTCTTATTATGTTACACAGCTATGGGACTAGTTACTCTTTGCACAGAAATCTAATGAAAAAGGAACTAAAGCTTCAGACTTGGGCTCTAGAAATGATTTAAATACATAAAAATGGTAAACCTCTTCATTCTCCACCACCCCCTGACACTAAAGCAACCAGAGGTACCAATCAAAACAAAATAATACCCTTCACTGCCAGTCCTGCCTTATGCACATCACCTCTGGCCTTTCTGAAAGCTTGGGTTTGAAATGCACGTTGAAGCTGATTCTTTGATGCTGTACAGATTTTGGCTCTTCCATGTATAAAGGCCTATCTGTTTCCAAAGAAATCCCATCAAAACCCATTTGCCATCAATTAACCCTTTTAAAAAAAAATAATAAAAAAGAGCCTTCATTCTAAAAAATAGATATGCCTCATACTCTTTGTGGAAACTGCTGGAGGTCCCACAGAAATTTATCATGAGGGAGGTTTTGCAATCTACTGATTTTATAAACATTTGTGTTCCTAATGCAATGAGGAAAGATGAAGCAATGTATCTCAGGATCTCCATTACTAAATGCATATTCAGGATTAGCTGCTGTGGGACTGGAAACATTAAGGTTTTTTCTGATCCTTAGAAATTACCCATTCAATACTGAAGTGAAAGGGTGATGACTGCTCTGCCCCTCAATGCAATGGCAACCAGGGTGGCATCTTGTCCTGCACCCTGTTTCACCCCATGAAAGAGCCACAAGTATGCCAGTGAGCAATCTGTCCCATTTACAGCATATTTGAAACTGTTTGATGCTTTATCTTGGTCTGAGGTCAAATGAGATGATTTCTACCCTTAAAACAGAAAGAAATACTTCTGGCAGGCTGAATAAATTAATATTTTTCATATGTCTTTTTAAGTTATCACCTCAGGATATTTTATGGATGCTCCCTACAGATGGTGATGCACATGGCACTATCTTGATTAGCTCAAATTCTTTCAAGTACTCTGCACAAATAATGCCCCAAATGCATCTGATGCCTGTAGTCTCTTCTCTGATGAAAGCTCTACTGCCCCTACGCCTCATTATTGTACATGTCCTTGTGCAAAAGTTAGCTTCTTTGCTTTGTATAGATATAAACCCTGATACTGAAGCCAAATATTTAATTGTCTTTATTGTTGCAAGAAAATGAAGATCAAACCCACAGTTATTCAGAGAGCTTCGTTGCCACACAGAACATTTTAAAAAAGAAAGGAAAAAAAAACCTATCCTTGATTATTGTATCTGTAAAATTATTTGGAATGTATACTGTATAATTAAGACTGATTATCAGCTTAAATTTCTTGGCTTTGCTTTTTGAGAATACTGTCTTCTGTGGACATGAGGTTACTGAAACTGTACACTAGTGAGGGAACAAAACAAAACAGATGGTGCATTAATAATGGAAGTATTAGAAAAAGGGTACTCTTCCAGATTTCAATGTATTCATTAATACATTTTAGACAATTTAATTGCTTCCTGAAACACTAATTGAAAGAGTTTCATTTGCAAAAGCCTAGTCCTGGTAATATAAAGTAGGCACAGTGCCACAAAGAGCTTGAATGCTGTAATAAGGAAATGAATAGAAGGGTTTTGGTGGGGGTTTTTTAATGTAAGTATGTTTATTTCTTTTAATGAAATCTTTATAAAGGCATACAAAGCATCAGGGAAAGAAAGATTTACAAAGGGAAGCCAGGTCTAAGAAGTGCTGGATGTTTAGAAGATGTGAAAAGTATTTTTGTTTTTGTTTAAAGTCAGCCCGTGTGAAGGGAGTGTGAGTTGGATTTATGAGCATAGGAGTCTAATGCAGTATCATTTTATCAACATTGTACGCTCCTCTACTTGGCATATCTATCAATCTAAGTAGAGGACATTTTTAAAATAGTTTCTTCTGAAGGTGTCTGCTTCAACTGCTCCAGTGTCTCCTCTAAATATGGGTGGGCAGGCAAGTTTTCCCTGATTTTGAACCCCTCTCGCCTGCTGCATGCTGGAAAATTTGAGTCAAACTTTTACTGTGATCAGTCTCTTATCCATCTACAGGAGACTGGAGATGAATAACAGATAGAAAGGTAGAAGAAAACAAAAAAAAAAAAAAATGCACTGGGAAAAGAGCTGCAGTCTGTCAAAGAGAATATATAAAGCAAAAGATCAACAAACATGCAGAGGAACCAAAAAGAGAATATCAATAATAAAGAGAAAAAAAAAATCCAAACAGAAGAACACACAGTTTCTAGAGCAGCTGTTTTTCAAAGTCTTTCAGGGATGGGCAGAGTCCAAAATGTGGCATAAGATGGTATAAAGTAGTTCCTCTTAGGGGATGTTTCAACAGTTGTCCATAATAAGTGTAATTCACACTCATACCATATGTGGGTGCTATTTTAATTCCCAGTTACCAAGGATCCACGGCTACTGGCATCTCACCTGTGTAGTTTGAAGAAAGCTGAATAATTTTTCAGAAGTTTCACCTGTATCAGTAGCTGGAGGACAAGAGCACACTCAGGCCATGGTCAGGCATGCTGCACAGATTGCACCTGAACTGGACTGAGATGTTATGATCATCAGATCATCAGATCATCAGATCATAACATCCCTTTCCTACCCAGCAATTACTGTTCCCTTTGACGTGCTTGCAGAACTGTGCTCCCAACCTGCTTATGTCAAAATGATAGAAAATAGCAATCACTGCTGAAATTAGAGTCACAGTGTTGCTGTGACTTTTATCATTTTGACGAAGGGTAGCCGCACATGGATTTTTCCAGCAGATTTGATAGGTGGTTATCTTTGCTTAGGAAGTAATGAATGCCTTTCTCTTATCTTGACTCATCTGTGCCCAAAGAGCACATCTAAATGCAGCCTCATGCTTCAGTAGACCTTGCCCACTCATTGGTTGTGTATTAGTGTAACAACATTGGTTAGCAGTGTGATTTTTTCTGATTATGTAGTTATAAGGGAAGAACTCCCTTTATAGATGTTGTTATATCAATGCAAAAGTGCCTCATGTTAAAACAGATGGCAGAGCTGTATGAACATGCCACAAGGCAAGAGAGGACCTGGACTTAAAGAGCATTCCCCGCTAGGTTGTTTCTGTCCTTTCTTCTTGTAAATATCATGAGACATTTGTAGAAAACTTAGCAAAGTTTCTAGCTCAAGTACCCCTTACATCCTACATGTTCATACACATGTAATTATAAAAAAATGTGGTTTGTATACATGATATAGAGATTCCATACATCAACATTTCTTTTTGTCCTAGAGCAGAACTCAAAATGAACATATAAAATCATTTGTGAAAGAAAACATTCCAAAAAAATTCTGAAATAGCGAATTACAAAATGCTTGTTATGTGTTGTTGAAAAAAATGAAAAGTTTTTTTGTTTTCAAAATTGAGTGGCCCTGGTATTCTGTATGAGTTTTAGCCAATGGAGTGGAAGACTCCTTTATTTCTTTCCAGTTTGTCAGAAGCCAGGAAAGGGAACTTTCTATGCATCAGCAACTACAATACATATAGAAAGCCCAGGCTAGACCTGAAAGAGAATGAGGATGTGACACATCTAAATTACAGCACTTGCTAAGTCCCTTTGGTAGCTCAAATAGAAACTGATTAATATCAGACTGATCCAGTAAAAACAAACAAAAAATAATTACACAAAAAGATCACTACCTCAATAAAGGCAATACCCCCTCATTACCTTTTTTATTTATATCTTTTTATATTTATTTATTTATTTATTTATATATCTATCAAATACTAGAACTTATGTTGAGTTAAATAATGAAAATTTATTTTAAGTAAATCTGGCATTCTCCTCTCCCCCTTAGAAAATATAAAACTGTGGAGAGCATTTTTTCTATGGAAAACACATTAATAGAAAATTGATGACCAATTTTAAGAGATTTAGCCTGATGTCATTTTGAAATACCTCTGAGGTTTACAAAAGGTTAAACATACAAATCTAGTTCCACTTTTCCATTCAGAAGGAAACATTTTTTCCAGCTTGGTTTTCGTCTACCAGTATTATCATATGTAAGTAAATAAAGGTAGAAAGACTGAGTCATTAAAACCTGCACCACAGTTTAATTGTCCACAGTAGGTCACAAAATTACTGGCAACTTTAATATTTAATATTTGATTTGGTATATATAGAAGCTAAGGGCTCTTCTACCTCATCTAGAAGAAATTATGGAACTAATACCAAAACACATCTATGCCCTCCAGAGCATTAGTAGCAGTTTGTTTTATGGATCTTTACTGTCCTTTCCAAATTACCAAGGAAGAAACAGTACCCTGTTTGATGAATGTGGCATTTTAAAAACGTGGTAAAGAAATATGAGAGTTTAAATGTAAATACTTCTTTTTCCTGGGTTCCTTAGGGGTATTTACTTGAGTTACATTTACAGTAATGTCAAGTCCTGGTTGAGCCAGAAAATCTGTTCTAAAGCAAAGGTTTCTTCATGCTTTCTTGGAGCTGTCTCCAAGCATGCTAAAAGCTAGATGAACTTTTGTTTTGTTTTGTTTTGTTTTTTTGACAGATTATTGCAGAGTGTTAGGGATCTGGACTGTCGCCAACGGCTACATTTCATCTCGATAATCCAAAACCCAATTAAGGGCCTCTCTTGGCTACCTAATTTGTAGGCATGATCCCTGGAGACTGACTTAATGCCAAGTCTGGTCTTTATTTGAAATACCTTAAACCAGGCAAGTAAATACAGTATTTTGCATTCTAGCTCTTAAACTAAGCAAATGAGATGTGTTAGCTCGTAATAGTTCAAGTAAGATGTGGAAGTTGTCTGCTGGTTGTTAGGTAAGTGATAAGAGATTATGAGACCTCTGAGGATGGCTGCAGAAATGTGGAGGTAATATACTGCTTGCCTAACATTGTTTTAGATAATGAGAGATTAGATGAATAAGAACAAGAAGTTACCTGCAAGCAGAATGCCTCCACATAGTTAAGGATACTGAGAATATTTCTGCAGCAGATCTGGTGAATAGAAGGTATGTCTTTTAAACACAGTCATTATATAAGAAAGTCTAAGTACACCCTAAATGTGAGTAGAAGACTGTGGTAAGCTAAAACAAAATGGAAGAAATGGAAATAATGTTTCATAATAACACTTCCAATAGAAAGAAAGAGGAAGGATATTTTCACATTTCCTAGCACTCTAAGGTTGAGCTGTATAATTCCTGATTGCTACTACTGGCCTTCAGATACTAAAACTAGGCCAGTAGGTGTTAGAAAAGAAAGTAAAAACTTTCAAGAAATGCCAGAGTTGAGGGCACAATGGAAAATGCTCAAACTTTAAACTGCAGAAATTATTATAGATAACAATTTAGTGTATGCATCTTGAAATATTTTCATGATAAAACCAAAGGAATATGAGGGAATATTATCAACAAAAATGTCTCAGCTAATAGTGCTAGTCTCAAAAAAGTTCTTTCTATTATATGTGGGTTCCTTAGTCTGTGAGGAAAGTTCCTTTCCTCTTCTGTATGAAGTCTGCCATTGCTATCCAAATCTTTGCTACTGTAACCTGGATTCCTGTAACATATTTTATTTGACTATTTGGGGCTTTTTAGTGGTGCAGAAAATGTATCCCTCTGGGCTGAAAACTTAGGATAACTGTCTCTGATGGGATGAATTAACTTTCTTTGAATTTCTGCCTGTTGTTTACATTTGCAAATCTCTAATAAAGCAAGTCTTTAATTATAGATAGTATTTTGCAGATGTTACACATGGAAGGTAGTGAATTAAATAAAATAACAATTAAAAACCCCTTAAAGTAATGAAAGATGAGTTGATGATTTGGGTTAACCCCAGCTGGCAGCTAAGCTCCACACAGCCACTTGCTCACTCCCTCACCCACTGTTAGCATTCATGTGTTATCAACACTGCTTTGGTCACAAATCTGAAACACAGCACCATACAAGCTGTTATGAAGAAAATTAACTCCATCCCAGCCAGACTCAGTAGAGTTGAGCATAAACAGCTGATATACTTAGCATTGTCTCTATTTGTCTGTCTCTAAGGCTGATATTGAGTTGCTGCCCTGAAAAAGATTATATTCTTTTGATTTCCAGTAAGATGAGAAGTTAAATTGGCTCAAATTAAAATTAGAGTTTGAAATATTGGGAAACAAAGACCTTTAACAGGTTGTGGGGTTTTTTTAACTGGTTAATCAAAAGTTTCCTCTTTCTCATAATCTGGGGAGGTTTTGTCATTGTAATTAATAAATGGGAAATGACTGAGCAACATATTGTTGTCACTGCTTAGCCTTTTGAAGTGTTAATTGATCAATTTGGCTATTCATATTTCTTTTATTGTGAACCTCATTGTTCACAGAGGTACATTGTTCAAGAGGTAGAAAGTTTTGATAACAGTTTTGCTAATTTTTAAGTTAAAATACTTTCATTCTGAAAAGGAAAATATTGACAGTGTTAATAACTTGAAAGATACTGACTTCATTTTTAAAGGGCATGCAACAGAGAATGTGAAAAAGCTTAACTTAGAAAACACTGTCTGGATTTAATGGCATTTTAAATATAACTATAACTTTATGGATTTTAAAAAAATACCACAGAATTTGAAAGACCATATAAGCTGTTGCAAGTATCCAACAACGTGGTATCTCAGACAATTCAGGGTTTTGTCAAATATCTTCAGAAAAATTTTGCTTGAGAATATGAAACAGATTAAACTGCAGTCTAAAGCTGATAGTCTTGTTTGGCTGATATCACATAAATAGCGTTTTCTCATTTGTGGGAACTCATTTGTGGACACCTCATTTTAATTTAGATTGAACATAATGATACTGTTGGAAACTGTCGTATATAGAGATATAGGCAACAGTATCGTCAGGCAGGCATTTCAGTGTAGGAAGCCACTGCCTTCTAGCTCACAGGAGAGCCAAGTGGCACAGGTTATAGCCAAGAGATGGGGCAAAAGACTCAACCACAGCTCCCAGCGGCTATGCAGAGTCACGAGTGATTATGTTTGATGCTGAACTGTCTCAGAGCAAACATTTCACCACAAAATAAAATACTGCACATGCATTTTACTGCATTTCATTTTGCTGACAATTTCTGTATTTCACCTTGCCATTGTCTTTCAGGCAAAAATGAGCCAAAAGCCTTAAGTACTGTTATAATGGAATTTTCTCCAGGAAAGCTCTGTTTATTTAGCTCTACCTCATTTTGTCCGAAAAAAACCCTGCTTGTCTTGTCAAACAATTGGAATATTTGCCTTATTGTTCTCCTTCCTCCTCTATATTGTAGTGAGGTTTCCTCACAACTAGCAGAATAAAAATTGTCATTTGATTCAGTCGATCATATACTGTACTTTATGTAGATATCTATTTACTGTACATATGTGTACTTATATGGTACATACTGCACACACAGTACATGCTGTATGGTGCTCTGAACAGTGGGATCCCAGAACTGAGCAGTAGCTAAAGATACTAGTGTATTCTGTATTCCTAGAGCCTGCTGGGGTTTTCTCCTGATAAATTATTGGTTATTGCAGGAATATGGATATGAGCAATACTTTTGCTCTCTCCTTTTCTTTTTGTGTCACTGACTGTCTGTCATTTGTACTGCTTTGATCTTTCTCCTAATGCCCTGGAGTTATCTTTAAGTTGCCGAGATGTGTTTTAATGGATGTGGATGTCTTTGGAGTGCTGGTTCTTGGAACCTGGGCCTCCAAGACCTGTCTAATATCACACTGCTTCCTCACTACAGTTTTCCATCTCACTGTTTACAATAGCAGTCCATGTACAAATAGTTCAATTTAGAGTTATAGCTGTGAGCTGGCTGGAGTTGGATGGGGCTATGAATGTATGTGACTGCAAGGAACTGGCTTCAATGACCTAGATAATTTCTTCTAGTCCCAGGCTTCAGTTTCTCAAGGCAGCATTTTAGCCCTTCATTTCCTGATATCAGCTTTTAAGCAGACTTTGTTTCTTTAGTATCTTTTTTTTTTTCTTTTACAACCAGCTTATCGATATCCCAATGATATGTTGCTCTTCTGCAGCTGTTGCTCCTGCCTGATGTATAATACATTGCATAGTAGGAGAATATATTCTTAGGAAGATTTTTTGGGGAAAGCAGCTATTAATGTTACAAATGGCAAGTAAGATATTTTTTTTCTTCCAATTTTACTTTTCTCTTTATGCTGAAACTAATAGAAAGACAAAAAGCACTTCCATGGGAAAGTCTTACAAAATAAATGACTTTTACTTTCAAAGCTCGAAAGACAGAGTCATACAGACCTACAGCATAAGTATGGTATTTAATTTGAATTTTAACATTCATTCTGTTGTATATCATAATTGACTTGTTTGGGGCCATTCAGGCACATAGGTGGACAGCAGCAATCTTCAGGAGTGGGTGGTTCCCCCCCCCTCCTTCTGTGCTTCTGCTACTTACATCTAGTTTACCTTGCTCTCTACAGTTCTCAAATAATCTTAAATTAGATTGTTTCCAGAAAGACATTTTAAATGTTTTTACCATACCAAAATCTCCTCAGTATGCAGATGAAACCAGAAGTTGCTTTCAATAAACTTGTCTTTTTCTGAAGTATAATTTGTCTTGAGGACACACAATCCAGCAATTGTACATAATTTTAAAAAGAAAACAAAAACTACCTCGACATCTGCCACTTAGTTAAGAGGCAGATTTTTTTCTAGCAATCCATTGTGTGTCAAATTTTTTGTTTGTAATATACATCATGCAACATGGTTTACAGGGGGCTTTATTCATGCTGCACTAGTTGAAATTGAAACCAGCATTGTTTGCTAACTTGATAGTTCAGTAACATTTATTTGTAAAAGAAAAGAATGATGAAACTTTACAAAGCAACAATAAATGCAAAGTAAAAAACCCACCACCCTCTGTTTTCCATAAGCTTTCTCTTCACTGATTAAAAGTCAGTTTTAACTTTTAGTAGCATGGATTGATGTTGGATGCTGAAATATTTGCTTTAACCTGGAGTAATAAATTATGAATTTGTGGCCTCATTTAACATTGTGGTAGCCTTGGCTGAAGCACTCCCTTAGGAAATGTCAGGTTTTATCTATGCATACAGAACAATAAAAATATGCACCCTGGTGTTCCCAACATTTTCTTTAATATGGAAGCTGTGTGGCATAATTTATGAAGTGCAATCTAATATCACAAAGCTATTTTTGAAATTACTACATTGAAAATAATTGAGAACCTGTAAGACATTCACTTTCTAACTACAGATGAATTAACTCTCATCAAGTAGAAATTAAAAAAAAAGTCACCTGAAATTGTGAGAAAATAAAAGCCAGTAAGATCAATAGCCAGACCAAGCCTTCCTGATCTTAGCTATTTTTCCGTTAGTTTAATCCTGGCTCAGTTCTAAAAGCTGCTGATTTTCCTGGCCCTGATTCAGCAAATCAGGCACAGGCATAACTACAAACAGGAGAGAAATCCTCCTGAGTATAACTGAGCTAAATACTTTCTTAATATTGAAGCCCTTGGGACAGATCCAGAAATGTATATATACATACATTTTGCAGTTACTTTTGAACAAGAGTAGAGAGACCTTAGAAGGAACCAAGTGTCTAAATAAATTCCTCATACGCCTGACACAAGTTTGCTTTGTATCTTTTGTATCAGGCATCTCCCTTTTCCAGTTCAGACCCTCAGGCCTTCTTTTCTTTCTAACGTTCTATTTCTCTGTTGATCCAGTGATCAGTTCAGGCTATGAGACAGTGCTACCTGCCAGTCTGCAAAAACTGCAACACCAGGATATTTTTTTAAAACTTTTCTATTTTTTATTTCCTATCAGTGCAGTTATCTTAAAAATAACCTTCACTTGCTGCTTCTGCTATAAAACACTGTGTGTTGAATGGAATCCAAATAAATATATCAGCTATTATTCACAGGTTTCATTATTTTGTTTTAAGTCTATGTGCTGACACTATTATTTCAGTCTGTGTGACCTATTTTGATATAGCTTAAAGTTGATTCCTTTCCAATTTAGCTAAATTTATATAAAAGCACTCTTATGTTGAAATAAGAGTGGCCACATAAAGCTCAACCCAAAACAGGGAAAGCTGTGAATTACTATTGAGATTGTTATTACAGTTTTACTCATGCTGTAGATAAACCCAAAATCATTAAAGTGGGTATAAGTGATGAATATGTGCAAAAGAAGAACACATCTGACAGAGGCTTCATGTTTTGCATTCTGCTCTGCTCCTCATTGGAGCTTTCCATCTATGTGTAGCACCAATAAATTGCCTCAGTTTTCATCACATACTGATTTCTTTGAAAAAGTATGAATTGTTACTGATAAGAAACCATTTTGTTCCTTTTGGGGTGTCTGCAGTGTTATAAAACGTATCAGAGTATTTGGGTGGAGTCATTCCTGACTGATATAAAGTTTCTGACATTATCGCCCTCAAATATGCCATGTGGATTCGGTGATTACCTGAGGACACGTAGAGTAAGACAGAACATGCTTTATATTGGCAATACAATTCTACTCTTTGAAGAACCTTCAGCATTTTATTTTTTCTGCTATTCCCAATATAATCTTTGCCACTGAGGAGCTGAGCTAAAATAAATTATTTGTCCTGCAATGACATTAATACAGCCTAATTGACTCAAAGTTTCAATTTATTTTTTTCTCAAGAGATCTTTTTTTCAATGCATGGTTACAATTCCAGTTACTGATTTCAGTAAGTCCAAGGTTTATCTGCAGGTAAAGGTTTCTGTTAAGGTGCCTAGAATTTCTTTATGTGGATAAAGGAGGGAAAACTATTCTTATATTTCAAGTTTTGGAGTTGGATTCTGAGCTAGGAATCAATGAGGAGGTGGTGTGAATTTCATGCTATTCTGAGTAGAGAGCATCATGGATGCAGCAGTCAATGAAACTGATCAGAAGCGGCATTAGACCTGCCTATAAAGATAGATGAGGAAATGTACTCTATGGTGGATACCCCTGAACTGTGTCAGAAGCAAATAGGTTAAAAGACAAAATCTTCAGATGCTTTCATATTAGAACAAAAAAAAAAAAATCATAAAGGTTTAAAAAGAAAAATAGAAAAGAAGAAAATAATCCAGAGACCCAGTAGGGAATATCAAGATAGGATATTAAATTGGGTTTAGAAAACTGTACTCATAAGATTATGTGAAGGCAGAGATTTGAGGATCAAAAGAAATAGAGTTAAATGGCTCAAATGCTTTCCATGATTCTGAATCGACTCAGCACGAGCAGCTTGCGACGTTCTTTCTGCCAGTCTTCCCTGGATATGTGCATTCTCTTCCTAAAGCCCTCATTGTGATCTTTGTAAAAGAAATTCACATACTAATGATGTCCCTTAGTGTACCTTATGAAACATTCAAAATGGGCTGTTATGGATATGGAGTTTAACAGGGAGCAACTAATTGTTTATGCTGGGCTAGCCTGAGGGGGTTTCATTTTAAAACTTTAAAATTATAAGGCCTGAATTTCCAGGGTAAAGTTTCTCTAATAGATGGTTCAATTGCACATAGCTAGTCAGTGAAAAGCATACTGTGCATATTTTTTTTTTAATATGAAACTCTCTGTAGACTATGTACTCTTTATTTATGAGGCTGAGGTCTGGCTATGCTAATACCTGGGAAAAAAAATCAGCCAGCCACCCTACCTGCTAGCATACTAGAATGCCTGTTGTGCCACCTTCCAAGCTGCTGTTTTATTAATGATCTTGAAACTGAAATAGTAGGGCATGAAGAAGTGTTAAAATGACTTACTGATATGTCACAGACATTTGCCAAGAAAATGAAATGCACTGAGAGGAAAAAGCACCAGGGAGGCCAAAGAGGAACCAAATGTTCCATATTCTGATTTGTCTGACCTTCGCCTTCCTCAGCTCTAAAGAGAAACAAAGCTGCCTTGCTTGTGCTGTGCAAACTTGTTATCCGTAAGCTCCAGAACTCTGTGGATTATGTACAGCATTTGCTTATTTACATTAAAAATAAGTCTTTAAATTGAACACATCCTTTTCCTTATTAAAAAGAAAAACAGCAGCACAGATATCCCACATTGCCTCAGACCCATCGATGCTTCATGCTCATTTCTTAGCATCTCTAGCAACAATGTTTTAGACAGAAAAGAATTAGGGAAATGTGGATTTTGGAGTCAGTCACAACAGGGGAAGAAACAGAAGTATAAATAGTTTGTAGTTTAAAATAGCAGACAACAATTTTCACATATTCTTTTGTCCATGTAGTACTCCTGGTGAGTCAAATTCTGAGGTTTTTCTGGGTAATAAACTGCCTGTCTCATGTCACAGCACATGGTATAATAGGTCTGTGTCCTTGATAAGGGTCCTTTCATGGTGAATGATATCCACTTTTCCAGCAGCATAGCAAATGAAGACTTCTTCCCATCTGGTTGTTATGCCGAAAAGCAGTGCATCAATTCTCATCTGTTCGAGCTGAGCTTAGCCAGCAGGGTGGCAAATTTCACCAGAACCTCTGTGGGGACAGAAGCATTCTAGCTGGATCTGGAGGACTTCTGTCCACACACATTGACTATCTGCTCTCCAAAGAAACCAAGAGAAAGCTGAACAGGACAAATTTTCTCAGGTGCCTGAATTGGTGAAAGTGTCCTACCTTGAATAATTTAAAAATCAGAAAGAGGACTGAGAAATGCATATAAGCAAAACACACAATCTTGTCAGAGAGAACATAAATTTTGATGGAATTTTTTCTTTGGAGATGAATTTTCCCCATACTATCTGAAAGCTCTTGAAAGCAAACAAGGCTGTTACCTTTATCTTTTGTAGACTACACTTTTCATGCCCTTTCTTCCAGTTTCTTGCAGAGGTTTTCTTGCCTTTTTTTTATTATGATTTTATTTTTTTAAAACTTTTGCTCAGAGATTAATATGCTTGAAGTACAGAAAAGTACTTCAGGATTCATTTTGCTAGTGAATGAAATAATGCTTGTCTATGCCTCACGTATGAAGTGTTTTAGGGAGATTAAATGGCTCTGTATAAATATGCTATCTGAAATTATTACATACCATAGTGTCTATATGGCATCCTGTAGGTAGAACAGGAGCTGTAACTCTGAAGCTCTGCAGTGAACAGATATTAGACTCACTAGATGATTCTACATTGTTTTAGACCCTTCTGTTTGTCAGATAGTTTTGGCACTTGTGGAAGGGGCTGGGTTCACTTTTGGAGGCAGAAGACCTTTACCCACAGCTCACACACAGGATGGATGGCAGCAGTATCACCCCACACTGCCTTCTGACACATTGTGTCACCAGCTAGGTAGGTCTCTTTGCAGATGGGCAGGATGACGTCTGCAGTTGCAGCATCCCCATGGCGGTTGCTAGCAAACATGACCGGTGCCACTTGCTGTGTGCCTGCATGTCTTAACTGATCACAGGAACGGGGTTCAAAATCCCAATTCATTTCTAATTGCTTTTCAGTTTGAAGACTGAATTTTAGATCTGCCTGAATTCCTGCAAGCCTGCTTGTTTCCACGAGGCTCTAAAGGGTAAAAGTCAGTGCAGAATTTAGCCCTCTGTCATGACTAATTAAGGCAAGTTTTAGACTATTAACCTGGAGGTCAAAGGTTCACTCTGTTATCACAACATCACCAAGTCCTCCAGCCTTTTACTGCCTTCTGATACTTAATTGTGTTTGGTTTCTCTTAGGGGCCCAGAATTCTTGTTAGATGTTAAAAAGTTGTAAAACATAATCCAGTACTGTCTCCAAACTAGTACTCCGGCAAGCACAAACAGTGCATCTAAGACCATGTTAGTATTGATCTTGAGTCAGATCACATTAGCACTTCCTATGCTACCTGGCTAGAGCCTGCCAGGGAGTTAGCAATGCATAGAAAGACAGACCCAGGCAGTCAGATCGATGGATTAATGACGTCTGTCTCCTTTGTGCAATTTTACTTCCTACATATCTCTCTTGGTCCCCTTGTGCCCTCCCCAGGAATGAACTTTCTAAAGGTTCAGAAGACACATAACACAGTCATGTGCAAGTAATGCCTGTATAATAGCAAACACTAAAAAGCAAAAAAAAAGCAAAAAAAAAGCATGATAATAATTTATGTCTAGATCTGCGTATGCACCTACACTCACACATACAGTTTTTCTCTCACAGAAGAGATTTTGCTTTATGACTGTGTTGTGTGCTCTTACATCTTAGTCTAATACACAGATTTTTAGGAAAAGCAGGTTATCTTTGGCAGATGCTCACGTTTACATGATACAGATCACTGTGTAAAACTGCTTGTAAAATTCCCAGTATGCAGATAAATAATAACTATAAACTTTCCTAAAGGATTTCTAGGTTTCTTCTCGTGTCTCTCTTTCATGTCTATCTTACTTTATTAACATTTCTCATTACTAATTGGCTATATGCACCCACCTTCATACACTCACAGATGGATTGAAAATAACTTTCTTACACTATCAATAAATTATTCTGTTATTTTTTTCTAGTTTTTTACTTTATAATTTAACACACTGTTTTCAAAAAATAGCATGCTGTAGCTAATATACTTCATTGTACCTTACTCCATATGCTGCTCTGCTATTTCCTTCCAAAACAAATCTCCATTTCCATGTGGCTGTACCCTTACAGTCCTCTGTAAAGAATGACTTCTTCAAGAATGGTAGCTTTCTAGTTGAATTACTAACAGAGAAATATCAGTTCTTTGTGATTTATATTTTTCATTGGAAGGGATGTGCCAGGGAGAAACGTGTGTAAAGTTTCATATCTTCAAATATCATCCTTTTGTAAAACTAACTATCTAGCTTTTTTCCTACCTATAACATTCTACCACCTCTACTTGACTCATTTTTCAACATTTTCCTCACAGATTTTCAGTCTGCCTTATTTGATATTCTTTACATAAGTTTTACTGCCTTCAACCTATTTTTCCAAGCCCTTCTGAGAATCCCAATCTTGTATTTGTGATTATTTGTATTACAGCAATAGCTATGGGACCTAGAAGAAACCAGAACTCTATTTTATTAGCACAGTTTCATGCTGAGAAACAATATTTACTCTGAAGACTTGATAATAGTGGGATCCAGTCTTGGACACCCCAGACAGACGTGCATGTGAAGCATACAGTGAGGCAGTAAAGAAAATACCTGACTTCCTCACAGAGCCAGTGGGAAGTACCATGAAGACTGGAGCAATGTCCTTGGGGGTGTTGCAGACACCCCACTGCTGGAGGTTTTCAAGATGCAAATGGACATAATCCAGGGTCCCTTTCCCACCAAAGTCTGGAACAGATGATCTTTCAGAGCCCCTTCCAGCCTGGACTGTTCTGTGATTATTACAAGCAAGAAGCTCTCTGCTCCACTTGGAAGTCTTTTAGGGCCTCCACCTCCTTCACTGACCACTCAAGTATACCAAACTGAGTGTTTATCTTCTCATATTAGTTTGGTCTTGTCCTCCTGACATGAAAACCTAACCTCCCTGAGCATCAGCACAGTCTGTATGGCTCTTTTTTGTCTGACTCTGATTTGATGCAAATGCACTAGTTCCCTTGAAGGGCAAAACCCTAGCAGAAGTGGGTGATGGGTGGTGCTGGACTGCTTCTCCTACCCAGAGGATAAATAAAGCCTGGGACCTGGACCCTGAAAAAGCACAGCAGCTAAGGTGACACAAATGTAGGTAGCACGTTACTGGGGAGGAAAGCTTCATTAAAATAGTGTGGGGGTTTGTTTTTTTTTTTTCCTAAAAGCAGAGGTTGAGCATTTCAGTTATGAATGCTGGATCTGACCAAAAATCAGTAAATGAAATACTAGAAAGGGAAGCAGAATAGAAGTGATCCACCCAAAGCTGTACATCTGGTCCTAGTCTAGCACAGAGCTGGCTTGACTCCCTTGCCTCCAATCTGATGATCAGTTGCTCACATTCACTGAGCACCAGACAGAAATATATTCATTCATTTTTTTCCCCCTCACAGATTTCCTTGAGTTCCCCCCCCACCTCAGTGAGCTAACCTCTTCTTTTCAAGTCTCACTCCCTTCTTTGGGCAGAGTGCAGGCAGACAATGTAAAGCTGGCTGAGCCAGCCAGGGTAGGCACCTGGGGCAAGTACCGAGTGTTCTCAGAGAGTTCTGTGCAAAGTATGAGGAGTAAGAGCTGTGGTAGTATTCATAGGCAAAACCAAGGCCTCTGTTACTAAAAGGACCTGCTCAGAGGTGCCATGAATGTTTTTCTAGCCTATATGGGAGCTGCACTGCGGTTTGGCGACTGGCTCATAAATTCAAATAATAACTGTGACACGCCACAGAGCTCCTCAAGTTTTTTTTTCCCCAGAAGATCTTCATGCAAAGAAGGACGGATTCTGCCCTCAGTTATGACCACGATTATCTATTGCTTCATTATATATGCAACAGATTCAGTTCCTTATCCTAGGAGAACGGGTTCCTATAAGTATAACTATAAGCCCACATAGATGTTGAATATTTTATGAAATTGTATTTTAGTTTGGAAGGGAACTGCTAGGAATGTATTGCTTTCTTCCTGCTAAACTCCCTGAACACTCTTAAAAACATGATAATGCTCTTGACAAACCTTTCAAGGCTAAGCAATTTCTTTCAAAACAGGAAATAAATTACGTATCTGAAAATTGTTCACACACTTGATCTATCCTGATCAAAACCCCCATCCCTCAAGACTGGACAGGTTTTCTTCAAGGCACTTTATACTGGGTTCAAGTTTTTCTTGTTATTTTAAGAAAAATGCTATAGGCCAACCATTTTTTATTATTTATGACTATTTTCAAAAACTCATTTCCCTTTTCCTGTCCCTCAATGAGAACACTGGTGGCATTCTGCTTTATGGAGCTCATATTGATATTTCTGCTAACTCCATGCTCACGCTGCAGGATTTAAAACTGCTGCCCATCACTGGAGTATTTGAACACCTATTCTTCAGGGTCCCATCCAACATGTTGTTCCTTGCATGAATGTAGAGCTCCTTTGGCTTGTCTCTCTTATACATTAGGAAGAAAGAGGTATCTGTAAGATTTACAAATACAGGCTATTTCACATCAGAAGTTAAGTAGATTCCCTAGACATCAGGTTTCTTGTGCAGCATGTATAATATCCATGTTTTGGTATCAGCTGAGTTCTTATGTGAACCATAAAAGTGATATTTTAGAAGGGGTGCACTTAAAGTGCTTGCAGGTATAAAATATTCATCCTTGCTAGTGCTGAGCACATAAGTACAGACTATCCTGAGAATAATGAATCTGAAGAAATCCCATATTGTATTTCTGTTCTTCATGCAAGAGTACCTGTACAGTATATCCAGACCAAACATGACCAAACCATCTGATTGTAAGAATAAATGTACACGTCTTTGCAATGTATTTGAGATTAAAGCCTTATTTTGTTAAATTCTGTGCAGATGTAGAGCCAGTCCGTGCCCCGACCTTGAGACTTTACCTCAGAAAGACAGAAGGCAAAGTCTAAAAAGGGAAAAAAGTAGTAAGAAAGCTTGATAAGAATTACATTGAACGTCAGTGGCCAAAGTAAGAGTGAAACATTGTTCTTCAAGCCCAGTCCAGGCCACATCTCTGTTCATCAAACCATGCTGCATTTTATTCCAAAAAACGGCCTGGAAATGCCATGTGCTTGCTATGAGGCCAATTTCAGTTTCTGTAAGGTTGTTTCTTACTGTGCACTGACTGTGAGTTTATTCCTTACTTAATGGAAACAGAAAAAGATATATTTGCTGAAGTTGAAAAATAACTGGGAGCACAGAAAATCGATTAGAACTCAAAGAAATTGTCCAGTTTTTAAAATTATCAAATAATATGCTGGTTCTGTGTTACTGGTTTGTTTGGGTTTTTTTCCCAATAGGTAAGATAACTTTGCTGGCTTAGGTGATTTTTACCTATTAACTCCATCTTTACTTCCCTGGGTTTGTGGGATTGGGGTCAGCATTATGCTTTTCATGAATAAAGCAGAAGGGTGTCATTTTGTGCATTCAGGTGAAATGGGAATGTGCGTGCTCTTTGCAAAACTGTGTGTTTGTTGATTGCTGTGCTGTTACTTAAATAAAAGCAAAGAAAAAAACCTGGTAACTTGTGGTGAGAAGATGAATATATTTCTCTCTCAGGTGGAGTTAAGCAGTATGTAAGGTGTGCCAATGGGATTTCACTGTTTATTAAAAGGATTATTCAGATGTAAAATCCGTAAACCAAATGCATCACTCATGTAAACATAGTTGCGTTAGTGATATTACACGATGGAAGAATTTGGCTCCTTATTTCTTAAAGTTGCTGTACAAGTGAAGCAACATATATGTATGCAATTATACACAAAATTGACAATATTCCAACAATGCAGTGCATATTTTTAAGACTTTATCTTCTTACCACAATCAAATAGATTCCATTTAGATTAAAGAAAGAATAGGTGCAGGTTAATGAAACAGAAAGTGGTTTAGGCTTGCGAATAAAATTATAGTTTTTCAAAAAACCAATTTTATTTCTACAAAGATCAATATTTGAGAGTAAAACTTTTCTTTTTACCAATTCTATTTTAAAAAACGAAATCTTCAAAAGTCTTAAAAATGAATTGGGAAAATGGGCTTTGGCTTAAGAGAATTTAAAAAAACTTTGGGGGGGGGTGGGGGGAACCAAGAAAACTTAAACAAAAACTAGTTCAGAACAATCGCAATGGAGCTCCTTCAAAAACTTTACAAAACTTCAAAAACGTAAAAACTTCTTCAAAAACTTCAAAGTGGTTAAGAGGATTTCACTCTTACTTTCCAGACTAATTGACTAATAAGGTACATTTCAAACCTGAAATAGGATGTTAGAGGAATTTCTAAGTTGCTGGAAAGGCAGGTTGCTAACAACTTCTTTATCAGGCTTAATTAATGGCAGGCTTCCATGAACAATAAAGTTAGTCAGCCAGCACATCCCTCAATTTGTGTGCGTCACAAAATAGTCAAACTCTGACAGGTGATTTTTCACATGTGCGTGGGGGAAGGTAGGGATGGAGCCCAGGAAACTTTTCAGTGGGCTTGTAATTCAGACCAAGCAGTCTGGTAAGGCCCTAAGCTCAATTTTGATCAATTCCATTAATATAAATAACATAATTTGCCAGGCTTTGTGGTCTTTGGTAGCAAAGTTCTTTACATAGGAAGATCATTGTCATTATCTCTGTCTTATGCAGAATGAGACAAAATAGCTTGCCTAGAATCAAATTGAAGATGAGGGGCAGAGTCTTTGGAGGACATATGATCTGAGACTTTCCAGCCTGTTCTGGCAGACGTTATACAGCACTTGGCCGTCCTTCCACTGCAAACCACATGTCTTAGGGCAGGGACAGAAAAATGGAGCTTTATAAACATCTGAAGTGGATAGGCTGTACATTTTGTAAGGACAGGAACTTTCTTAGATTCTAACATGGAGGAAAGAAGCCTAAAGCCTGATCCTGTTGTGTCTTAATTTCTGAGCTTAAAGCTGAAAATGTATTTTCCAAGCTGTTACAGCTGGCTTGTGAATGCTGCATTAGAAGGGAGCACAAATCATTGTGCAAGAAAAAAAAATAATTAAAAAAATAGTGGTGCATTGCTGCATATCAAAGGCAAGATTAAACTCATATGTTGAATTTATTATTAACAATAATAAAAATGATCACTGTAATGTAAAAACAAAAGAAAATGCTCTATATCTATGGCAAAAGGTGCATCATATTTGGTTAAGACACGGCTGTCAGTCAGTTTCTGATTTGTCTGCCATATAGAAAAGACCAAAACCCTCAAACCTCTTTCTTTTTCAATACTAATATATACATGAATACAACATTTTCCATTCACCCAGGGAAGTGGGAGAGTAATTGCAATCTACTTTAAAAATATTTTAAGATCTTCATGTCAAAGCTAATTAAATATACTAATTTCAGTAAAGTTTCATCCATGTACGCTTACATAAAAACCTTAACAAAGAAAAGAGTAGTTTTGAAGTAGGATTCTGATACCATCTGCAATTCTGTAATTTAAATTCTGGTTACTGTTTTGTGTGTTCAAATCAGTCTCTAAATATATACAGCTAAAACATTATTTAGATGGTGAGAATTATTTTTGGAATTAGTATACTAGTTAAGATTGGCAACCTAATTGCATACAAAAAAGAAAAGAAGAATGTTATTGCTGTAGTCCGTATCATCCTTTACCATCCTTTTCTGAATATTTATTCCCCAACAATATTATGTATTCAAATTAAAAAGCTCAGTGCTGAATCAGTCCAAGGTCATCATAGTTTGTCTGTTACAGTATCTCTCAAGTTTGATGAGAGTGCTACATTAATGAAAATGCATTAGATTAAAAAAAAATAGAACGCTGTTAAGTTCTTGTATTAGTGATGATAATTTTGCATTTGACACAGAGTTAAAAAGAATTTCTCTATTTGATGGTGTATTAATATCTGTAGTGACAAATCCTTCAGCACATACTATAGCTGCCATTGCCTGGAGGAAAACCTAAGGACATTCTAAAGAGCACCGTGGAGGGAAGTTGTAAAGAAGTACTCGGTTTGCAGTTGTTAGACTGAAACTAAGCAGGATGGTTTGATGTATTGCCAGAAGGCTTTATCTTCTCAAAAAGTTTATAATCAAACACAAAGGAGAGCCTACTGCATATTTTGTTGATCAGTGAGCATGAAAAGTTGTTTTCCTTTTATTACTGCATCTCTCTTTACACTCTAGACTTATCCAAAACAGCACATTCTGCAGATATCGTTACCACTTAGAGTCCTGGATTAATTCACTTCAGTGAAACTTTAGATCCTTTTTAAAATTGTTTTAAGCTGAGTTTGGCAGAGCCACTTGAATCAGAAGTCAGAAAAGGGAAGGTACAAGTTAATACTGTAAAATTTTCCAAACCTTCTGTGTGAAATCTCAGAAGTATTTCACACATATTATGAACCAGCTCCCTTAGAACATCTGGTTTAGAAAGGTAAGTATTGTTCCATTTTCCCTGGGGAAAATGTGGAGTAAGGAATTAGTTAAGGTTATATATATATTTCAGAAAGTCAAACTGAAAATGGAATCCATATCCCATTTTCACACCGCTAACCCTCCATCGAAATTATAGGATGACACACACCGACCCACACATGAACAATTGCTCACACAGGCACCCATATTAACATTGCCTGTGAATCACATCCTATAATATTGATGTCTACAGCACAGAAGTCATCAACTTCAGAACCTGCTCCAAGTTCCTCTTAAAATTAATGGGGAGACAGGCACTTCAAGACATGATCTACTTAATCTTACTAGGTGTCAACTTTAGGAAGGGTTAATCGTATGCCCAAATGCCAATCTTTCTTTAGTGATACTTAAGAGAACCTAGACAAGCAGCTCAAATGTAAACACATACATTTAGAAAACCCTGCCCACAATAAGCACTAGAGCGCTTCATACCATGTTTCTGTGATTTTTCATTAAAAACAATTGACAAGTACATGGCTATGAATATTAAGCAACCTTTTAAGGTGCCCATTCTCAGTTCGGAATGCACATAAATCAGTTAGGGCTACAGTTTTAAAGGCATTTAGACATCTAAAGGTGAGATGGAAATTATATATTACATGTGTTTTCTTACTTTTCAGCAATAAATAAGAAATATTAATGATATTAATGATTTAGTAAGGAAATGTGACAAAGGAGTATGAGAGAGAGCAAGCTATATGAATAAGTTATTTTAGAGATATATTAGCCCCAGATGAGCTGTGCTGAATAGTATCACGTTGGCTAGGGGCTAAGATTTTTCCTATGGCCTTACAAATTACTGACTTGCTATAAATACACGCCTGGGTTTAGTCTGCTGGTTTTGTTCTTAAATATCCATAGGATAATGTTGTATTACGTATAGATGGAAAGTAATTCACCTCACAGATATAGCTGACAGAAAACTGAAAGATATGGCTAACAGTTGATATCCTGGCTACAGGAAAATCAATAGCAAGAATCTCATCAAGTTGAATGTGGTGAGATTATGCATTTCATCTTGAGTGAACAGCATAGAACAGCAAATATGATGACCAATATAGTTAAAGAGAAGAATATATTCTGTCAGGAAAAAAAAAAGAAAGAAAGAACAAAAAAACTTACTTTATCATTGGTTTGAGTGTCTTCAGGCTGAAAAGAAAAAGACCGTTTTGATAGTATTTAAAGAATAGGAAGAAGAATGAGTAAGAGATGTATCCTGGGAGACAAAATTAAATGGCAAAATCCACAAAGTGGGTATAAGAATCTGTATAGGATAAATGGGCAAACAGTAAGTCACTAATGTAATTCAGTACTTTACCCTCAGTGTTTTCCTCTACAGTCTGCCTCTTTTCTGAAGCACAGACCACAGCCTGAGCAAAATCTCTTCTGCTCAGCTTGAGCAGAGCCTCATTTATAGATTCTTAATAGAAATTAGAAATAATGGTGTGAAGAAAAGGAAAGGTAGCTTCAAGCTGAGTATTAAACCAAACTTTCAGAGAGTGAAATCTATTCAAACATGTGATAGTACAGTGTTGAAAAAGTACAAGGAATCATACTCCCAGGAGTATTCCAGTACTGGCAGGTATATTGCTATGTGACCTTCCAGTCTTGATATCTATGATGTTATGATACCTCTTCAGTTTAACATTTTCTCCTGTTTCAATTTCTGCTGTATTTGTGTTAATGTGACACAGGAGCTACTAGGTTCCTTTGTAATGACTGGGCATGTGTGTTTGAAAAGGGATCACAAATTAAATGGGTCAGCTCACTGAAGTATTCATTCACAGAGATGACACAGGTCATGAATTTGCCTAAATCTACTTTAGTTCTCCTGTGTGACCTTGTGTAAGTCATTGTTGTCTGGGACCATGTCTATACTGCTATATATCACCAGGGCTATATCACAGCATTTATGTTATAGGTTTCCAGAGGGAGTCCAGCATCCTGTGTTAGGTGCTTTGTCTCCTTATACGGTGCACATACAGAACTGAATGTACCAAAGTGGAATCTTTAAGCAAGTTGCTGGCCAAGGGAATACTAGTCTGGGTTAAGTATTAGTTTGCTAGATTAATTATTCCTTCTTGTTAAGATGCATTTCCCTCCATTTGCGTTTCACAGCCCAGTTCCCCTGTACGGATGTAGGGGCCCTAAGTCCTGCTCTCAGAGCTCAGGAAGAGAATAAAAACCACTTTTCTTTACAAATCAGAGTAGCAGTGAGAACACCATCTTATACTCTGTTTCTATAAATGAGCAGTTGTAAGAAAAGGCTAGAAGTCATTTTACTGCTTCCTTCTGCTTCTGTGCACAAATCCACAAAGTGTGTGAAGAAAAAAACCTTCATTTTTCTTCATTCATGATCTGTTTTCTGTGTGTATGATGTAAATTTTAAGGGACTGGGGCTGTTTCTAACTGTGTCTTTCTGGAATACTTTAGTTCATTCAGGATCCATTTTAGTTAAAACCTGTAAGTGTTACTTTAATGCAAAAAGATCAAAGTAGTTTCCATTTTTCCATGGAGCTCATTAACTTATATGAACAGAAAGCACATCTTGTGTCTGTTGTTTTAGTATTTTAGATTCAGGCAGCTAATGCAGAAATAAAGAGACAGTCTGTTATTTTCTTAATAGACATGAGAGGCCTTTTACATAGTTGGTTTTGATGTTTTCTTGGTATTCTTCCTGCCCTGAGTGATATTTCCATAATGCCCTCAAATATTTGAAACACAAAACACTTAGTGTTCCTTATTTCAAAATTGTTGACATTAGATGCATTTTTTGCAATATCCTCAGAGCTTCTTAGCCTTCAAAAGTATGCATGGATCAATTGTAATATTATTAAGGAGAAAGAAAATTAATGCAGTTTTTTTTCTAGGAACACACTAGCCTAACCAGAAGTAGAGAAGGCTGGATGGACATCACCAAAGACTTAATGAACAACTTTCCTGTTGGTGTCATTCTCTTCCTGCTTCCTCAGTTTTAGCCTCCTCCTTCCTGCCTGTGGCAGATGGCATTATGCTGATGAAGAAAAGAGATGCCTGGTTCTCAACAGCTTGTGCCAGCACTCCAGCAGTGCCTTTTCCTGCAAAACTTATTTTATGTAGACAAAAGACCAGCAGATAATTATTTTTCAAAAGGAAAAGACCTTGAAGTTCATCATTTAAACATGCTCATGAAGAACATGGGTACTGCCAAAATACTGCTATGCCTATGTCCTTTTAAACCCTTCCATGGGGTGAACCACATATTGATTCTGTAGGGCCCTAGGTGGGATGTATGGTATGCTGCAGCTGTGGGGCAGAGTGGGAGAGTTATTCTGATCAGATAGTCTAGGCTAGAGCTTTTAATTTCTCCATGAAATCATTGAATGCTGCAGAGAAGTAGATGCTTAACACAAATGATTAAGCATCAAAAGCCTAGTTTGCAAAAGCTTTACTCAACTCTGATAGTGAACAATGAACTTCAGGCCATTGAGACCTTTGTGCAGGAGCCTGTCACTGGCCAGCATCATTATCTGGATACTGCCAAATGTTAAGTAGTGTGACATGGCAAACTCCACTCAACATACTTTTCATGAGAAATCTAGCAGTTTTCACATTCAGTTCTAAACAGCTGACTTTAAAAATATTATCTCTTGTTCTAAGTTTTATGATTAAGTTAAAAAATCTACAGTAGACACTGACAAATATTTGACATTTTTTTACAAAAAGAAAAGAACCTTATCTTATGCTTTTATGGACAAAATTTTGTTTACAGGACATTAATTCAATCTGCAGATAAAAGCCATTTAAAAAATAATCATATGCAATAACATGTTATCTTCCCAAAAATGAACCTTTAAGATCTTGCATTTTTTCATATGGGCCTTTTTTTAAAAAAATATTATCTTCAACCTATAGCAACTAAAACATAGAAAGAAGCAATGTTTTACATTTTTACTAAAATATTTTTATTTTGCTTATTTTGTAACAAAAGATTCTCATGTTATTTAAAACCCCATAACAATGCTAGATTTTTCAAGAGAAAAGCCTGGAGATTCTGATACTGAAAATACAGCAGGAATGCAGGATGAAAACAGGCTTCCAAATTGGGCTTGACAGAATATAATCTACTAGGTAGTGTTTAGGTTCTATTGACTTCTAGAGGATAGAGTGTTGGGCCACCCAAATGCTGTCTGGTAACTATCCAGTAGAGACAACTATAAATTTCTAGAGTGCTGCAGCTAACAAAGGCTTTACTCTGTCTCAAATAACAGGAGACTGTGAATTCAAGCAGGACATCCTGATTAATATGGCCATGGTATTTTGAAAGTGGCTATGGCATTTTGCTAGCGAAATGTGACTAATATATGCAGTTCCTTAGCTGACTTTCTTTTATGAAAAAACAAAACCAAAAAACAACCCACCCAACAACCAAACAAAAATAACAACAAAAAACAAACCAAACAAAAAACCCACACAAAATTGTGTTCTAAGATTTTAATCATCTCAGATGGTCAGGATTTAAGTTTTACATTTCATCCAAAAGATTGATTATGCTCTTGCCACATTCACATGCCAGAAGTATACAGTATTGATTGAACGTCTACTGCTTCTAGCAGTTAATAAATCCCAAGTTAGTGTTTATCGGCTGACAAAAGAGACACACACAATAACATTGCATATATTAATTGTGCTATTGAAATTAAATGTTGGTAGCATATCAGAAAGGTAGAACTATTTTCATTAATGCACCAACCAGGTTGACAACAAGTTGTGTTAACAAAGTTCAGCAAAATGCCTTCGGTTTCCTGGGATGTTCATAAAAATAAATCAGCCTGTGAATGCAGCATGCTTAGGGAAGTCCTAACACATCTAATTGTACTGGAATGCAAAGCAAGCCAACCAGTTTGCTGAAATAATTAACAGTTAACTAGCTTTGGAATACCAACAGATGTATTACATACTCATAATTTATTGTCATTTTTTTATGACTAAAAGTTACACAGAGGACAACTCAGAGCAGAGAAGGCTTATTTACCTTAGTTTTCTTTCGGGTTGTGAATTAGATTACTTATTTTTAACTACATGATCCCTGACCATAGACAGCACAACCCAAAGAAAAGGTGCTCACTGATGCTGAATAAATGAAAAGAGACTGGTAAGTACATCTCAATAAACTATTCTGTAGAGTATTTGACTTTGTGCCTTGATGTCAGTAGTCAGGATGGGAATGGTAATTGCATTAACTAGCTTAACAGGACAAATCTTCCAAAACTGTGTGTTTGTTTCAGATTTAGATAAAATAATATTTTTAAGGAAGGAAATGGTTTCAGGAAGGAAACGTAGATCACTTGCTATGCAGAAATCTTTCTTGAAGGCTACAACTATGAATCTCAGTCAGCAGGGCTGGAGTTAGCAAATTAAAAGTCACGTGTCCAGAGTAAGGTGATCAGTGAGGCTCTTTTTATAGGCAAGACAGATGTCTTGAACAATTATTCATTCTCTTCTCAAACAGGCATGTAAGGAAAGTGATCTGAATTACATCAATTGATATGCTGTACTCTGTCTTCAAATGCTGTAGCAGGAGCTTAAATGGCTAATAGGGAACACGTCTACCTTTAGTCAACTACTCTTCAGGGAGATGACTTTCATCCTGATGTGGGTCACTGATTTGTGAATTATTGTAACATTTATTGCAACATATTGCAGAACACACTGTTCCACAAAGGTAGATGAGAATGAAGTGACTTCCAGTGATCTGAGCAGGTGGACATCATTGCTTTTGACAATGTTCTGACTTGGGTACAGTGACTTTTATCTTCCTTTCATTCCCTCCTCTAGAAAGTAAAGTAGAAGCAAAAACAAAGTAATCCTGTGATCAGCTCAGAGATCAAATATCAAAATCAAATAACTAACACACACAGGTAAAATGAGGTCAAGTTACTGGGAGTCAAGAAGACCTAGGAGCACTAGACAGACCAGCAGCAACACAGACCCATCACGATGATTATCTTCAATATATATTGCTAGGACAGAAACTATCAAAGCTGGTTTTTCTATATTATTGCATGAGAGAATATTGGGTGACAGGCTCAATGTCCAGAAACTTCTATTTACACAAATTTCAAAGTACACTTCTTTTTGGACATGTGAAGTACCTGACCCTACCAAGAGAAAAGACCATTGTTAATAATACCAAAGCTGAGAAAAAATAATGTATTTAAATGTTGAGTGAAATTTTTCTGAGTGACAGAGAACCATTGAAGCAAATAAGTACAGGTGGGAAAGGAAAAGAATACACAAAGTAAATTCATACAGTTTTCTGAGTAAACAGGGAGTATGAAAAAGTGGAAAAAAACCCCAAACCAACAAAGAAATCCCCCCGAAAAATAATCTACATTAGAAAATTTACATAATGTTAGACATTTCATCAACCAAGGTTGAGTTTAGAATATATATGTAATTTCATGACTCTTTATGTAGAAGACATTACTGTAGCAAAATCAAGAAATTGTGATGAGCTATGGCATTCATGTTTTATACAGGCTACAGGCAAAAATGAAGAAAATTCTGAAAAGGATCCCATGAAACATTCAGGAGCCAGAGAAAAAAAAGTTACAGACCTGCTAAAATGCTCAGGCTATTTAAATTATTTGTAAGAATTACGAGAGGTGGCTTGATGACAGTGTGTATGTTTTTTCAAAGAGAGAAAATACAAGATATTGAAGAGCTTTTTAACACTGGATTCAGAAAAAAAGCCAATGGCTTGAAACTGCAACCAAACAGTTTTGATTTTAATGTGAATCATATTTAGAACATGAAGTTCAGGAAGGAAAAAACATAGTGAGTAGAGTTTTTGAATTTTGGAAGTCCAAGTTTGTGTTTGGCATGGGCTTGAGTGCTGAGGAAGAAAATAAAAAATTGCTGTCCTCTTTGATTAAAAAACCCCTTGCTTCAACAAAGTTACATGGAGCAGATCAACAGCCACAGTGAGGCTGTCACCAAGTTCCTTACTCTCTACCCCATGCCTCAAAACAAAAAATTAAATGTTGATAGCAGTGTAGCAGAGTTCAATGCATTTTTTTATATATCAGATTAAATTAGCTTAATTTCCCTCCATTCAGCACCTTTTAAGAAATTTTAGCAGTGTAATGGCAGAGCACCAATTCATAACACCCTAAATAGGTGGAAAAAATTGCTTGCTGAAAGTACCTCCCCTTCTCTTCAGCGGGCTAAAATTAGCTGCCCAGTTTTAAAAAGCTGAAATAAAGTGGGATAAATCCCATCATAAAAAGAATGCAGTGGAAAATAATCCACGATAAAGGGCATGCTTTGTGAAAAAAGTACTTATCATCATTTGTTTGATGTAATTATACTTTGCTTTTCAAACTGTAATGAACAGTGGTTCATAGAAATGGTAGTTTAAAAATGTGATGAATTTAGTTATTGTTATTTCCTTTGGCATTCATTTTGAGATATGTATTGTTAAAACCTTGGTGTATTATCTGCACTGAATTTGCATCCTTGGCTAGTTGGCTACTTATCTTCCAGCACTTTATTGCATGAGGAAACATTCATGCTTGGAGACAGTACAGAAGTACCTCTATTTTTCCGACATTTGTGTCCTTTCTCCCACTTCTTAGTATTCAAAATTCCAGAAAGAATAGTATGTGAGGCACATGCTTGCAAAAACTCCTCTGAGAGAGGATACCAAGTGGGCGAATGCAGAAGTATGCAGTGGCAGAAGCGTACAGCTGTTTTGCTTATTATTCCAAAAGCTGGGGACAATGCAATGACATAAACCCAGGTGAGCTGCACAGGAAAGGCTGGCTTTGAGAGACAGAGGGCTTTAAACAGCTCGCAGCTGGAGTGTTTAATACAAAAAGGGAACAAATCGATTTAAAACCAATATGCATCTTTATCTTTTCCTTGGGATAAGCACTTTCTTCCCAACTAGGGCTGGAACTAAGAGAAATTCCCTGACTCAACAACATCTGGCCTGTGCTCATGGGAGAAGTCATGGTGTTGGGCTGCAAGGAGATGCATAGGAGGCTAAGAGAGGGTGTGCTGGGAGGGTGGATGGGAAGTGGATGGGACAATAACACTGTTGTGAAATCTCTTGGATGTCACGAAAGCTTCCTACAATGCTGGTACTACATATGAGCAAATTTTAATGACACATGAATCAAAGTGTAAAAGATACTGAAGACTGGAACTCCTGTTAGTATCAGGGAGTATAACTGGGAAGGCTTTTCTTTCATCTTTTCACTTCCTGAGATTCTAGCCCTAAATAGCTAATAAACAACTTTTTTTCTTATAAATTATTGTTTCCCTATCTGAAATTCCCACACCTCATATCCTTTTTTGCTACCCTTTGTAACAGTTTGTTAGAATATGTTTATACCAAGACCCTCCGACTATCATGTAAAGAGACATCTGCAAGGTAGCTTTGAACTAGCTACTTTCTACAGATGTTAGAAAGATAGCCATGACAACACAAAGTTTGCTGTAGGCTTTTAAGTGTGCCCTTGAGATAGGAAGCAGAACAACATAATAAACCTTGACTGCCTTCCAGATTTGAGTCAGAATAGACATTAATTTGTCTGTTCATACATCTTTATTGTGCTGGAGTCACTTGTAATCCCTGTTTACATGCCCAAGTTGGAATGAGGTGACCACTTTGCCCCCAAACTTTGAAACATATAGCAGGCTTTCCTAAATGTAGGTTGTCAGAGGTGCACTAGATATCACCAGCTGTCTTCTGCCATGTAGCCCCACATGCATTCTGAGTCCTATCTCCCATGTGTCTTAGCCTCATCTGCATGAACTAAATAATAAGAAAATACCTCAAAGAAGTTATTTTCTCATTCCTCATTCCCCTGATGGTTTATCAGTCATTTCTGTCTCACCAAGTACTCCCACCATATTTTGAGAATATCTTCAATGAGTACCTGGTACTTCTTTTCCTTTATTTTCAACATTCTCTTCCTTTTTCTGATTGCTTTAAGGCTCCCTCTTTACTTTTTAGGGTAAAGTGGAGTTAAACTAAAATCTCTCTCATGTGATAAAAAAGGAAATAATTCTAGATGTTAAAATAGGTTGTCAGAAACGTTGACAAGTGTAGATAGAATGTGATTTATGGACCTTTAACTTTTTAAATTAAAAGCTTATATCCTTAGGTAATACAGTAGTGCTGGTGTGCATTGAATTCTTGCACTGCATTCCAAATTATCTATAGTACATTAATTTACCATAGATCTGTTTCAGTTGTTTGAGTAAAATGGACAAGATAAATTGAATTAGTCTGAAGCATAAGATTGTGGGGAAAATGAAAGGGCATGAAAACTGTCAGACGTAAGAATTAACTGTTACTACTTTAAGTGTTGCTTGTAAAACAGAGACTCGGGGAGACATATTTGAATTTGGATACTCTTTTGCTGGCTGATAAAGTGGATATCCTATTCAGGGACACACAGCCTAGGGGATATGTAGCATAGTTTTCCTTTCAGTATGTCTCAACTTAGAAATAGAAATTTCAGAACTTCACAGAAATCACATAAAGTTTGGCCAGTAGCCCATTAGACCTGTGTCCTGCCAGCCTCATGACAGAATTCAGATTATATAATCAAAATACATTATGCAACAACCTACCCACAAAGAGTTTTCTTCTCAAAATTAATTACAGATTTACTTATATCCCCGATATATCCTTATATCCAAAAATCTTGATTCTTTTAAATTTTAACTTCTTCATATTCATATGAATGATTATTTTTTTTTAAGTTCAAGTTTCAAATGTTCTGTGCTTATGCAGTCTGGGTATAGATACTGCAAAATACTTGGAAGGATGGTTCTTGATACTTTTCCCTGCATCGTGGTCAATAGAAAGCACATAAAGTACTCTGGAAGTCCTTTTTCCAAATAACTTTTAGCTTGGGAGGTTCAATAGTTTTGGAAAGGGATATCCAGGGAAAGCAAAGATCAGTCAAAATTATTTCAAGACCTGGAACATTTGCTGAAATTAAGATTTAAAAGAAAATTATAAACCATGCCACAGTAAGGACAGAAAATACCTTTTTTTGTTTGGTTGGGTTTTGTTTTTTTGTTATACTTTTCCCTCTAAAATTTTGGAACTGATCTACCATAATTTTTGGAGCTTTTAAGAGAGAAAGATAGACCCAGAAAACAAAACTGATAAAGGGTTATCTTACATCAGGGGTCCTCAAACTACAGCCCGTGGGCCGGATACAGCCCCCCAGGGTCCTCAATCCGGCCCCCGGTATTTATAGAACCCCCCCGCCCCCCCCCCCCCCCCCCCCCCCCCCCGCTGGGGGTTGGGGGGGAAACCAAGCAGCCGCAGATGGCCTCCTGCCACTTCATCCGTGCGCCGGCCCCCTAGTTAAACAGTTTGAGGACTCCTGTCTTACAGGTTAAGATACATTTGCACTCATAAGTACTTTACATGGCTTTTAGAAGGTTCCAAAGTCCCTGTCAAGCTATATTACTTAAATGCCTAAGTAGTTACAGAGGAAAGTTAAAAATTTTTTACATATTAGTAACTGGTAAAGCAGTAAAATGAAATAAAGGGGAAAAAAGGAAAAAATAATGGATATCTGAGGATTACAGCCAAGACTACATTACTGACCATACATTATTATAATAATAAAGACTACAATATAATTGCCATCACAGAAGAGGTGTAATAATTTGCAAGACTGGAGTCCTGCAACCTATTCAGAAGGGACAGGCAAGGAAGGGGAGGCAGTGGGGTAGCTGTGTCAGGGACTGTTTTGACTGCCTAGAGCTGAATGATAGTGACAGGAGGGTCGAGTGTTTATGAGTAAGAATTAGGGGGAGGGCCAACAAGGCAGTTATCCTGGTGGGAATCTGTTATAGACTGCTCCACCAGGATGAAGAGACAGCTGAAACATTCTACAAGCAGCTGGGAGAGGTCCCCCTTGTACTCATGGGGAACTTCAAGCTACTAGATGTCCACTGGAGATAGAACGCAGCGGAGAGGAAGCAGCCTGGGAGGTTCCTGGAGTGTGTGGAAGATGGCAGCTCCCTGACCCAGCTGGTGAGGGAGCCAGCTAGGGAAGGTGCCCGCTGAGCCTGCTGTTTGCCAGCAGGGACGGGCGGGTGGGTGATGTGGTGGCTGGAGGCCGTCCTGGGCACAGCCGTCATGAAATCAAAAAGGTTTTGAGGCTCAGAGCAGTGAGGAGGGGGCTCAGCAGAACGGCTGCCTTGGGCTTCCAGGGGGCCGACGCTGGCCTGTTCAGGGGCCTGGCTGACAGAGCCCCTGGGGAGGCAGCCCTGGAGGGCCCAGGGCTCCAGGCAGGCCGGGCATTCCTCAGGAAGGAATTCTGAACGGCATGGGAGCAGCCCGTCACCATGGGCCAGCAGCAGGGGAGGAGGCCGGCCTGGCTGAGCAGGGAGCTTGGGCTGGAACTCGGGGAAAAGGAGAGTTTCCACCGCTGGAAGAAGGGGCAGGCAGCTCTGGGGGGCCACAAGGGTGTTGTGAGGCTATGCAGGATGATGATTAGAGAGGCAAAAGCCTAGCTAGAACTCAGGCTGGCCACTGCTGTAAAAGATAATAAAAAATGTTGTTACAAATACATTAGAAATAAAAGAAGGGCCAAGGATAATCTGCATCCTCTTCTGGATGTGGCAGGGCTCATTGTCTCAGAGGATGAGGAAAAGGCTGAGGCATTTAACACTTTCTTTGCCTCAGTCTTCAATAGCAAGACCAGCTTCTCTCTGGGTACTCAGCCCCCTGAGCTGGAAGACAGGGATGAGGAGGAGTAGAATGAAGTCCCCACAGCCCAGGGGGAAGCAGTCAGTGACCTGCAGCTCCACTTAGACATGTACAAGTCTATGGGGCTGGATGGCATCCACCTGAGGGTGCTGAGGGAGCCAGCAGAGGAGCTCGCCAAGGCACTGTCTGTCATTTATCAACAGTCCTGGCAAACTGGAGAGGTCCCAGAAGCCAGGAGGTTAGCCAGTGTGACAGGAAGGGGGATCCAGGCAACTACAGGCCCGTCAGCCTGACCTTGGTGCTGGGGAAGGTTATGGAACAGCTCATCCCGAGTGCCATTGCATGGTACATGCAGGACAAAAGGGGGATCAGGCCCAGCCAGCATGAGTTTAGGACAGGCAGGTCCTGCTTGACAAACCTCATCTCCTGCTATGACAAGGTGACCTGCCTCGTAGCTGAGGGAAAGGTTGTCGCTGTTGTCTGCCTGGACCTTAGTAAAGCCTTTGTCACAGTCTCCCACAGCACCTCCTGGAAAGACTGGCTACTCATGGCTTGGACAGGTGCATTTTATGCTGGGTAAAAATCTGGCTAGACAGCTAAGCCCGAAGAGAGGTGGTGAATGGGGTTATGACCAATTTGTGGCCAGTCACAAGTGGTGTTTTCCATGGCTCAGTACTGGGGCCAGTCCTATTTAATATCCTTATTGACAATCTGGATGAGGGGATCAATTGCCACCTCAGTAAGTCTGCAGATGACACCAAGTTGTTGGGGAGTGTTGATCTGCTGGAAGGCAATAATACTCTGCAGAGGGATCTGGACAGGCTGGACCAATAGGCCAAGGCCAATTGCATGACGTTCAACAAGGCTCAGTGCCAGGTCCTGCACTTGGGTCACAGCAGCCCCATGCAGTGTTACAGGCTGGGGGCAGAATGGCTGGAAAGCTGCCTGGTGAGAAAGGACCTGGGGGGGCTGGTTGACAGACAGCTGAACATGATCCAGCAGTGTGCCCAGGTGGCCAAGAAGGCCAACAGCATCCTGGCCTGTACCAGAAACAGTGTGCCCAGCAGGACCAGGGCAGTGACTGTACCCCTGTACTCGGCACTGGTGAGGCCACACCTTGAACCCTGTGTTCAGTTTTGGGCCTCTCACTTGAAGATGTATGTAGGGGTGGTCTAACATGTCCAGAGAAGGGCAACGGAGCTGGTGAAGGGTTTGGAGCACAAGTCTTATGAGGAACAACTGAGGAAACTGGGGTTGTTTAGTCTGCAGAGGAGGAGTCAGGGGGAATCTTATTGTTCTCTATACTACCAGAAAGGAGGCTGTAGGTAAGTGGGGTCAGTCTCTTCTCCTGGATAACTAGCAACAAGACAAGAGGAAATATCCTCAAAAAACCAGGGAAGGTTTGGGCTGGGTATTAGGAAAAATTTCATCACAGCAAGGGTATTGAAGCATTGGAACAGGCTGCCTGGGGAGGTGGTGGAATCAACGTCCCCGGAGGTCTTTGAAAAAGACATAGATACAGTGCTTAGCGACATGTTTTAGTGATGGACTTGGCAGTCCTGGGTTAACAGTTGGACTTGATGATCTCAAAGGTCTTTTCCAACCTAAATGGTTCTATGATTTTATGATTAGTTACCTGAAAAAGCTAGTGCCTTAGGCTCTCTTTTCAGGTGGCACTTGTAAGGGCATTTCACATCTTAGTTGTGTGAAATGGCTTTCCAGAAGTACTTCTCTGTTAACTTCTACTGTAGGAATTCAGGTAATTAGGTTCCTAACTTAGACCTCACCAGTGCACCGCTTTTGGAGGATCACCTTAAATTAAGGTTATTCATCTGAAATTATCTTCTAGTGTAATTGCTGGGGTTTTCCCCATTTCTGTGCTTTAGAACAACTACACTGGCAGTTTCATGAGGAGAGACTTACTGTGTCGCATATGTCATTTTCCCCAAAGACAGGTAGGAAAACTATGAAAATAAATGTGATTATTTCTAGTATTTCCATATTTTAGTAAGAAGAAAGCAGGGCAACACTGTTAAAAGAATCCCAAAGAATTCAGAAAAAGGACATGCCTAACATTTAACGTTTTGCAGCACTTGAAACATTTTCATTTCATTTTGAAAGCATTTCATTGTGAACATACCATCCTCAATCAACCCAACAGATATGAGACACCAGGATGGAGGCAGATCATAAATATATGAATTGGTTTAGGAGTGATTTCAGGAGCTTCCGATCTATCTAAGATCAAGCAATGTTCTTTGACATCTGAATCCCTACACACATTTCACTTCAACATCATCTACTAGGAAGGTCTTTTGTTACGTCAATGTTTTTCTCTATGATGTGGCTGTGGGAGGACTGAGGGTGTGATCTAAACTGGCTACAGAGACTGCACCTTCTGGAGACCTATAAGCTAATTTCTTTTAGTGTAGTGTCTAATTAATTTATGGGTTAAAAGCTTGGTAAATACCTCTCTACGTTCTTATCTGCCTTGTCTGGAATTAAATGAAAAGAATTGTGCCTTTTGGAGTCAAACTTTTATAAAGCTTCTACAGGTGCACATATATTGATTTTTATATCTGGATTGCTTTGGGAACATATGTGGGTGCAAATAGATCTTTCCATTTTGCAGGCACTCAGCTTCACCCAAGTTCATCCAAACTGGATTCTGCCACTCATGAACCCTGCATGACTGAAGTGTTGAGGAAAAGAAATCTCAAATTGTGTGTAACAGCATGAAAACTGAAAAAACAGTGTCGAATCAAAGATTTCTGTTTAGGTTGGGAATTGTAAATAATTGTATATGCACAAAGATGCAATCACACAAAACCAGACATGCCACAGCAAGAAGAGATGGAAGCATGTAGGAAGATCAGTAGATTTTTTATATAAATGTTATGTTTAAATTCAAATTTAGGCAAACGGGTTCCTCCACTGGGGTCCTCAAATGCATTTACTTTCTTCTCTGACTTTCTAAAGAATGCAGGTTTTAGGAACGGTGACTCAATAGAGGCTTAAAATGTAGGTATAAACCTAACTTAAATTAACTTGTATCTGTGTCAGCTACCAAAGATCTAACTCTATATATTTCTAAAAAAAATGGATGAAGCTCCTGCCTGTGCTTCATCAAACACACAAACTGACATGCAATTGCCTGTGTTTTATATATATATATATATATATATTTTCTTAGGTTACCTATATGTCATTTCATTTGCTTACAATATAAGTAATTAAAAGTATTGTCTACTTCAGAAATCTTCTCCTAAATTTATATTCTTCTGATTCCTTTTCACCCACACCTTCTCATGTGAATGAATCTACATTTTCTATGCCAAAAGGAAGAGAAAACTTCAGCTTGGGACTTGTATTGGGATAGGTCTCCTGCAGCAGATGAGCTCTCTCACTTCAAGAGCTGGTTTACAAAACCTAAGTGTGTATGCCAAGGTGGTCAAGGCTGCGAGAGTGGGAAACAGGTTCAGGGGATCTCTGCTTTGCTATGTTTTCCTTCCTCTTGCAAAATAAAATTTTTGGCATGGAGGGAGGCATTTATTAGTGCAGAGCCCACCACCCCATCATTTTATCAGCAATAGTAGGCCTCCATAGCTGTTTAAATTTAGAATCTCTCCTTTCTACATGGCACTTAACAAGGGACAAAAGTACCAGATCTCAATAGAGAATTTGGCTGCTTGTCTGCTCAGGTACCTCAAACCTATGTACATGTTCAGAATTTTAATGTCTATTATCATCCAGGGTTAGGCACATTTTTCTCTTCATCTAAACCTAAAAAAGTTGAAAACATCTTGAGAAATGTTTTGCTATTTTACTTTTGGTTCAGAAATTATGCATTGCTTGGATTTGTGTACTGACAGATAATGAGGGAACATCGCACAATATATGATAACAATAACACTGAAGTAATGTGAGAAAGTCATTTGTCTTTCTGTTTCCACCCTGCCTTTGAGAATATGAAAATCACTACCATTCCCATTTGAATAAATATTTTGGTGGGAAACATTCGTTTGAATATAAAGGACTGAAGAGTTCAGCTATTGACGTTATGTGCAAAAGTTAGATGGGGAGGGAAGAAAGAGATGGGAATACTGCTACTTATCAGCAATATAAAATACGCCTTTTGAATGTTTTGTCAGTATTAAAATACCTTCTGTTTATTGATAATCTCTTTGCCAGACACATTTTGTAAGTCTATTGCTCAGAAATGGTATCTCTTATTTTCCATGTCTCTCTCTCACTTCTTCTAAATTGCCTAGCAGCTTGGAGGAATCTGTCAGAAATTTCATTAAAGCTTCAATATTTGCCTGTACAGGTAGAACTAATTAAGTTCAGAAGAATTATTAGAAAAGTGTGTTTTCCTTTTGCCCTTCCTAATGTTGATACAGGAATTAATAGTAATTGATTACAATCTGTGCCCCAATTAAATTGAAAATTTCTAACTCCAGTAATGCATCTAACTCAGGCACTTAAAGAACGTGCTAAGGGTAAAGGATCTTTAGATCCCTTGTGAAAGATCAGTAGTCATAGAAAAAATACATCTGGTCCTTATGGCTTTATGTGCTTAAGTTAGCATGAAATTAACAGGGGCCTAAATCCTGCCAAATGTTTCTATGGATATGCATATTGTATAGGAAGGAGGAGAGGAAAGGTGGGGGTCTCGCTGTCTTATACCTGGGATTCCTCAATAATCTGGAACCTTGGTCCTCAGGAAAGTGCCTGACTTTCCAAACAATTCTTCTTAATGGTCTCAAAGAACTGGGGTGACTTCTGAAGCCAACAATTTGCTCTTCTTACTGTTATATATGCAGTGCTGACAAAGAGGTTTGTTCCTGGTAAGTGAAACACTTAACTTGACCTTAACCTAAATTCTGTTCATTTCCAGGTCTGGAAAAAGCAGACAAACAAACAGACAAAAAACCAAACCAAAACAACAACAACAACAACAACAACAACAACAAAAAAGATGCTCAAATACCTCCTCTTTTCCAGTCTGATAAACTCCATTGTTGTTTCTTTCATCTTTACTTCTTAGTCTTGGAGGTAAAAGATACTTTATTTCGGAAAGTGATGGAGAGCCCAAAACCCCAATAATTACATTGGTTTGGGGATTATGAAGAGCCAGTTCAGGACTGTGCGCAACCTGATGGTCCCAATTTGACAGCCTACGATACCTGATTACCATACAATTCTTCCTTTCCCCCAAATTCATAGGCCAAATTTGTTACTTTTAGTTGAGTTCCAGTCTGATGAGAATATAATTTTTTTCTGTAGTTGTGGGGTTTCAACCTGCCAATACTATGACACTATCTTGTCTGATCTGACTTGGTAGGGGTAGTGCCACCAATTTGCTGTGGAAGGTCCTACAAAGCAAAAATGCTGTTACCAGTTCAGCCCAGCCATCTCAGCTCTGCTAATACGAGTTTAAGTGTGCCCTTTGAAGCTTAAGTTGAATTTACAGTCTCAAAGTGAAAAAACACAAAGAAAGACGTGAGCAGCTGGATGTTTCACTAGTACTTTTGCAGCAACTTCTGGTCTGTTTTAGTCTGAATTCCTTGCTGAACATGACTTCCCTGATTTCTAAGGACACCTTATATTGACACTGAGAGACATAATTAGTCCGCATGCACCTTGTCTAACTCATATATCATTTGACAACTGCAGATCCATAAACAAAATGGCATTCTTAGGTAAATCAATTTGCAATCCAAGCTGCACCCCAAGCTGACTATAGATAGACATAAATGAATTCTGATGCAAAACCTCGCTTTCTTCTTTCAGTAGAGAAGTAGATTTATTTTTCTTTCATAAATTCTAACTGTGAAGACAACAATCTCCTTGTGTGAAATAATTTCCTGGGAGGAGCAAAAGTGATTTAAAAATTAACACAATTTTCTCACAAGAAAAAACTAAAATCTTCTAGTTGTCATGTCTGTGTTCATGTTCTTTAAATGTGAAGTCTGACCTGGTGCTTTCGTACACTTACCTCTCACAAATGAGTCAAGAAGATGCTTTACTGCAGCAACAAGCTAAATGAAGTGGTGTGGGTGGTTCATTAGTTAACGCTTTCCTCACTAAAACAGTACTTGTGACCTAGCATGAAGTACTGTGCTTTAGATGAAAACTAAAACAGAGGTCCCTGACCATTTTGTTTCATTAAACATCCAATGGCACGTTTAACCAGAGCAGAAGATGTTAATTTCAATGTTCTTACAAAATTCCTGTCTGGGTAATTACATTCTGCTCTACTAAACACCCCCTAAAGAAAATTTAATTAAAATTAGTTGATGTCTCTTTGGCACAGGGTAGACAAGTACCTCTAACACAAAAGCCACCAGCACAATTGACATAAATCAGTGCTGTTCTGTGGCAAGCAAAGCAAGGACAGAATTGTTATTTTCTCCTCACCAGAAATGGACATTCCATTTCAGGCATTGTGTACATCCACATTATTCTGGTGAAAACAAAGTACTAATTTTATTTTTTTTATATATCTGTCCAGAACTTCTTTTAAGCAGTAGGTACTCAATTCATATAACTCACAGCTCTTCCAGCAGTTAGCTGGAAGGTTCTTGGTAGGTTTTATTAATGTTGTAAGTAGTGATTAAATAGAAATACACAGGAAAGAAGGATGGGGAAGGCACTTCTGTGGTGCAGCTGGGAAGCTGCTACACAGACATTGAGGAAGTCTTTTAGCTTAATAATCAAGGAAACACAGAATCACTGGGGCTGGAGGACACCTTGAGATAACACACACACCTCTACTCACAGCACAGCCAGCTAAAGCAGGTTACCCAGGACACTGTCCAGTCACATTTTAATATCTTCAAGGCTGGACAGTCCGCAGCCTCTCTAGGAAACCTGCACCAGTGTTTGACTGTTCTAACAGTGAAAAAATATTTTTCTTGTGTTTAAACAGAATTCCCTGGGCCTGTATGATTTACTTCGCCATCAGGTATTCATCTACATTGCTAAAGTCGTGCCCTGAGCTTTCTCTTCCACAAGCTGGACAGTCCCAGCTCTCTCAGCCTCCTATTCTATGTCAGATGCTCCAAGGCCTGAATTGTCTTTGTGGCCCTTTGCTGGATTTACTCCAGTATTCCATGCCTCTCTTGTACTGGGGAGCCCAGAACTGGACCCAGATCTCTGGATAGGTCTCACCAGGGCCAAGTAGAGGCTGATTAAAGAATTTACTTTGTTCTGCTTCTTCCAACTGCACAGATGAAGATGTCCCATGTGCTAAATACTTTGGCACCAGCAGGCAGTTTTAAGGTTGATAGTGTCTTTTTTGGAGGAAAAAGTTGAGAAACTCAAGGATCAGATGGGCATATTCTCTGGCCCTCGTATGTTTTGCAAATATTTTGCTTCAGAACCACTTCCATATGACTGTCATTCTTCACTGGTTCTTAGCAGTAGCTTAGCCTTTTAAAGCTTTAATTAAACTGTCTCACTAATGGACAGTTAATGATTTAAAAGGAAATAATTCACCAATGTCATGTCCCTCCATTATACAGTACACATTTTAATGGTTTGTACTGAATTGGTTGCTTATTAAGACCTTGAATATCTGAACAATTGTAATACATTTTCTCAAAATAACATAACATGATACAATGTGGTTAAAGTAGAATGACAGCAAGAGCTTTGGCTTGAATGTGAATGCTGCACTGTACCATGGCAAATAAAACATTCTACAAACCTAGAGAGTCAGACGTAGACTCGAGTTTGGATGATATTCAGCATAATGACATGGCTCAGAACTAATTTCCAAACAGTCCCTCATCACTCGCAGAGCCTACTCAGTTGTCTAGAGCCTGTGCAACCAAAACTCTCAGTGCCCTAGAGGAAGAAAAAGAAGTCAAACAGAAAAACAATTACTTTAGAAAATATACAGCTTCCATCAACATAATATCTCTGCATTTCACAATCTTTTCCCAAAATGGTATTAAAGTATTTTTAAAGCAGGGATTTTAGGAATAGGTGTGTGATGTGTCCAAGGTCACACAAGAGAACTGGCAAAAAGCAATACCATGATCCACCCTAAGGGAAAAACCCTTGTCCCAGGAGAGAGGAACTTCCAGCACAGTTGTGCTTGTGTTATACTGACTAGGGTATGTTAACAGGTTATTTTCTGCATCAAATTTTACCACTGAAATGCATCCTTAAAGTCTGAAGCACTGCTGATATTCAGATATATTTCCTTATTGTTAATGACAGTAAACTCTGTCCTGATATAAAAACTTTCCTAATATGAGGCACCTAAAATATGCCTTGCTGCAATGTGAGATCACTTGTCATTCTTTTCTTTTCCAGTTAATTAGAATAATTGATTCTATTGATCCTATGCTTTTTCTGAAACTGTTTGTGCATTAATAACTCAAAAATGAATAGCCAGAACCACTCTTCTAGACCAAAACTTAATACAAGAAGTTGACCAAGGATTAAAAATAGATTTATGTACTAGTGAATAACAAGATGACTCAGGCTACATCCACTAGCAAACTAGCTGTACTAGAGCCTATTCTCTGGCCAGATGTTGTGGATTAGCCCCAGCCAGCAGCTAAGCACCACACAGACGCTTGCTCACTCCCTGCCTTCTGCAATGGAACAGGGGAAACAAGAGAAAAAGCAAAAGCAAAAAAGACCTTATGGGTCAAGATAAAAATAGCTTAATAAGTGAAGGAAAGAGAAAGATGAAAGGAAAAAAAAAAAAAAAAGGCAAAAGAACAAAACCAGTGATGCAAAAGCAATGACTAATCACCTCTCACAAGCAGAATGATACCCAGCCAGTTTCTGAGCAATGTCTGTCTTTCCCCCCCTGTAAAACCTCTCCCTTATGTTTTTATTGCTGAGCATGATGTTGTATGGCATGGTTAGTCAGCTTGAGTCGATTGTGCACCCCCAGACTACTTGTTGAGGTGTTGAGGGAGCAGAGTTGGAAAAAGAGACAAGCACTGCTCAGCAACAGCCAAAACACCAGTGTGTTATCAGCATTGCTTTACTCACTAAAACAAAGCACAGCACAACATGGAAGAAAACTGTCTCCAACCCAGTCAGACCCAGTATACCATGAGATCTCATTCATGCCAGTAAATGGTGTTATGATTTAAACCAGGATGGCCGCATCCATACACCTATTGGAAACAGGCCGTCAGTTGACCTGTGCCAACTCCTGGCACTGTGCCTAGGAATTGGTTTGGATTATTGTAGTGAGGTACAAATGAGCTGCAGGTCGCTCAGACAGTTTAGCAGTACAGATGATAAAGATCCTGGCCATCTAGTCTGACATTGTTTAATATCTTGGTATATGAGCCTGAGCCACATAAGTACTTTTTCAAAGAAAAAGATGAACGTGACCTAGCCAATAGCAAGCAACCCCCATACTGGCAGCTTTTGGAGTTTTGGGTAGTTTATTTTTGTTTTTCTCTCTTCCAACACATACTAATGTAAAAATCTTTGAACACTTTTTGGCTTTCCACTAAATGTTTGGGTTTAGGTTTTGGTTTGTTTTTTGTTTGTTTTTTATTTTATTTTATTTAAATGGAGGTGTCTTTATTTGCGCACATCTTTATTTCTTTTTAAATTGAGAGTTCAGGGCATTCATTATTTAGCATTTTTCTTTTGACACTCAAATTATAGGAAAAGGAAGTTAGATACTTATATTTTTAAAAAAATATAGTAATATTTCACTACGAATTGTTGAGATTTAATTTGTTCTCTTTCTAATATAAATTTTTCTAAGCTTTATCACAGGGTTTTGTAACAGTTTCTAAGCTTTATCACTTCAAGCTATTGCTGGAAAGGGACTTTATTACAGGACAGTCACATCCCTTACTTTGTAAACAAATTGACTTCCTTCCTTGCTTCTGTTTTGTTTGGCAGAGTAATTGTCTGTTACTGTCTTGCAGCAGTTCTCCTGATTGTATAGCCTTGTTGCGCTATTTTAAATAAAATTGGTGGACTGACCTTTTTTTCTATGACCACATCTTTATTTCCTTTTAAATTGATAGTGAACTCTCACATAGGTAAGAGTAATCACGGAGCAGAGCTTTATTTATTAGCATTGATTCTACAAATCACCTGGTGCAGCAAACAAACTCTACAGGCAATAAAATAATTTAGTAATTCTCTTGAATCTTAGAGTCTGTCTTCTGACTTTTGCTGGTGGTACAAGGAAAAGTGAGACAAAACAATGAGCAGCAATCACTGTTCTTCACCCTTTTGCTCCTTTATGGCTCACCACACAATAATGTAGTTTACCACCAGTAGGGAAATCCTCAGGGTATCTTTTATAGAAAGGGATATAGCCTTAGGTCTTTATGGATTTCTTTAAGGGTAATTTTTTATAGAGGGAAAAAAAAAAAAAAAAGTCTTGTCTTTTCCCCTTCTGCTCTGTCTGCTCATACTAGAGTAACAGGTTGGCACCAGAATCATAGCACTAGTCTAACTTTGTAGGCCATGGGGTAAACTGTAACATAGGCATTGGAAATCTGGTCTTAGGCCCATTGTAGTTTAAGATGGGTTCAAATCCTCTTCTGCTGCTTCCCAGGACAGTTAGCTATTGGTTGTATGCTATGCCAACTTCCACATAATTCCAAGTTTGTCTTCTTAAATGTCTTCTTAGTCAGTGGAGAAAGATTAAATTCTCCCAGGGAGGTTCAAAAAGGTGCATCTTGGAAGGACCAGAAGTGCATAATTTCAAAACTGATACTGAATCACACCTTAAAAGTTTCCTTCAGACAGAGCAAAATAAAAGTGTTTCTAAAACATGATGCTAAGAGTGCAAAAGTATTTCTCTATTAGTCAAACTGGTGGCATATAAAAGGAATCTGCTCCACTCAAGTGTGAAGGAGTAATGTCAGGAAAAACTGCCCAAAATAGTAATATTAGAAGTGAGAAAGGATTGCCAGCGCCTACAGCTCTGTACGTCAATGAAGAGATGGTGGGACCATACAAATGGTCCAGCTAATGTTTGCAGTAGCAATAGAAAGAAACCTGGAGAATTTCAGAAAAGCTTTTGTTCCTGGGGGGTAGCACTGAAAAACTCCATTATGGTGGGATGTTTTTGGCCCTTTGACTATAAGGAAGACAATGTTGGACGTCTATTTGCAAACCTTATGTTGTTAAGTTGTATATGAGTTCTTAATGGCAAGACATATTCAGGTTATTTGATATCACACTGGATTCTGTCAGGCTGGATTGGCTAAAAACAGGCATTTCAACACTCCTTTGGAAAGCAGCACTTCAAAAAAGTCTCCGAGGTGCTTCCTGTGCAAAACAGACATCCTAGGTAATGGGGCAAGAAATGTAGGAATAGTTTTTTAGCACCTGGCAGTACCAATGATGAGCATAACTAAAAATTAATGGCATTATCAGAGAAGTAGGAAGCACAGCTTAAATCTGAATCAGAGCCAAATGTAAATCACTGAAGAAGAGGAGCTTAAATCTTGTGACTGATCTGCTTTGGATAAGTTAAAGTGCCACAGCTATATAAAGACATACACCTGCTATGAAGAGCTAGAAAGTGCATCAGAACTGGTGAAATTTTAGTGTAGCTGCAGATCAGAGTTGGTAGAAGTCACATTGTTTCTGTAAAAGCAACATTATCAAGAAAAAAGGAGATTAGTGTCACATATAGGTGCCCTTAACCATGAAAATAGAAGAGATGTGTATCAAAGAAAGGAAATAGCATGAGGCAATGATGCTTTTTTTGTGCATGGATCAGAAAAGTGTGTTACAGAAGAAAATATATTATTTATTGCTTCTGCTGAATGTCAATCGTGTGGTCAGTACATTATGGTTGCAATAGCCACAACTGAAAAGAAGAGTCTGAACTCTTAGCGAGCCCTTTGGTCAAGCTTTTGTCTTTGCCACAACTGTAGTGCCCAGCCATGTTTTCCAAAATTATGAATGTGCAATTAAAAGAAAACAAAACACAAAAAACCCAGACCAAACCAAACCAAACCAAACCAAACCAAACCAAACCAAACCAAACCAAACCAAACCTTATAGGAGTTCTTTATCTTGCTATTTTGAGAAGGACAAGATTGGCAGAAAGATTTGAAGAGACAGTTTTTTCCATATTTAATTGTCAGTGGAAATGAACTAGGACAATGGTGATGGGAAAAGTAAGATTTAAAGTGATAAAGCTTTTCTTAAAAAATAAAATTATAAAATCAGAAAAGTTGTCACAGGACTCTTTTCTCTTTCCTATGAGAGATTTTTGAAACGAGAACCCTTTACTATGAAGGGTTGACTGGTCACGAAAGAGAAGAAAACAACTCATTTTAAAATAAAGAGACTGAAGACCAAAAAAAGATTAATGACCATAATACTAAGGAAAAGATGAGAAAGAGAAAATTTACCCACTGAACAGTGATGCTCATGAGAAATATTTAGATTTGTTTGTGCAAAGTCCTAGAGAGAGAGGCACAAGGAACTTGACTCATCAGTCATGATGTGTCTTGCAAAATCTAGTATCAGTTGAAAAATTGGTTACAAACAAGGTAAGCACAGTCATCAGAAGATGCTATGGTTCTGCTTAAGAGTAAGAAGAAATATTCATCCTTATTATGGGAGAAGACCCAATCAAAAGTGCAGAAGAACTGTATTTGTAACTACAACTTGTTGGTCCTATCCAGGCTGGAGCTGGGGGACAGCTCTGCAGAAAACGCAGAAGATGGAGCTGGAATCTTCACAGTGGGGCATCCTATGAGAGTGGGAGACTACACATAGCTGAAACAAGAGAAGTTCAGGTTTGATATAAGGAAAACATTTTCAACCTGGGTGGTTTTTTTTTTTATAAGATGGTCTTGCAGTGGAGTAGGTTGCCTGGAGAGGTTGTGCAGTCTTCATCCTTGTGGCTTTCAATATAAGGCCCAGAGTAATCTGTTCTGACTTTCATAGTTGATCTCCTTGATGTGTTTTCCAAGCTGAGTTATCCTGTGATTCCATGATTCTGCAGCTGTGGTATATCTTAATGCAGAGGAATTAAAGCTGGCTTTTATAATTTTTCTTTCTTTATTGAGAGAAGGTATTGGATTCATGCAAAGTCAGTTCTTTACACATCCTTGCAAGTGTGTGTTCAGTTGAGGTACAGAAAGCGGGACATTTCTGAAAAGTTTTGCTAATCAAACCCTATTCTGTGTGTGGTTTCCTTTACAGGGAAAGTCTAAACTGAGACAATGGAGGAGACTGCTCAGGTAGTTTAACTCACCATGACCTGCTTGAAACTAACATAACATTGGATAACAGTGTTTTGATCCCAATGGTTTTGCTGACATTAAATCAAGTAAATCCTCTGTCATGCTCTGCGTGTCACAATAAACACAGTAAATGAGAGGAAAATGTAATGAGGGATTGTTTGGCAAAGCTTAGCAAAGATGTTATGTCATCATTACACTCGCTGTATCCTGAAATCAGTTGTCTCTCTCCCACAGCAGCAGTATCTTCTGGATTAGATAAGGAAAAATATAGACTATTCTGAAATAGATTTAGTTGCCCAGCTAATTCCCTATCCTCTCTCCTTAGTTAACAGAGGTACATCAGGGAAGAGGCATTCTGCTGGACAGTTTGTCGTTCTGGAAACACCAGGTTTGTGTCAACTGCAATACCTGGACAAAATAAGGGCAGGGAATGTAACAGGAAAGCAGAAAGACAAGGCTTGGCAATGGAGGAAAAGAAACAACAGACAAGAAAAAAGGAAGGAGGGGGGAAAGAGATCACAAGGAACTTATGGAACATAAGGAAATAGAGAGAATGAGCTCAAAAGAGAGAAAGGGAGAAGATACACAGTGAGAGATAGGGCTAAGTGCCCCCAGATAAATAATAAATTACAAAATCCCAATCGGATTCACAAAGCTTCTCCTGTTGCACATGTGCAGAAGATGAGCACGGCAGCAGGTATTACTACTCTATGTAATTACCTCTTCAAGCCTAGAGCAGTATTATACAAAGGAGAGAAGTTAAAAATGCTCAAGCTAGCATTTCTAGGCAACTTTCCTTAAGAGGCATTTCTAAGCAGTGCCACTAACCTGAGGGCAAGGTAAGTAATGCCAGACCAAAGTTTGCTTGTGATTCACTGCTGACTTAAATCTGGTAAAGTAGCATCCTGAAGGCAGTTTAAAATATGGCCAGCCACAAACATGGGTTAAATTAATCTGGTTCAGCTAAAATGTAGTCCATGAAATAAGAGCCAGTCTAGTCAGTGTATAAAAAATATATTGTAAACCTTTATGACTTAAAATTACTGGGTCTGAGTATAACTCAAATGAGGAACCTCTGAGAGATATTTTCCTGCCCTGAGAAAAGTGACAGGAGTGTGATGCTTTGGCTTTAGCTGTATTCTTCCTCCAATTACTTTTAAAATGCAAAGACCTTAACTCTTGGTTATAATTTTCTTACTTACAGTGAAGAAGTTGGGTGAGGTATCCCTTCTCCTTCCCCAGCATCATTTACATTCATGTACTGAGAGTGCCCAGCGCAGCAAAGGTGTCTCAGATCCCACAAAACAGGCATCTGCCATGTTGCATTGCAAAGTGCTACATGCAGGTGCTGGCCAATAATTGTGATATGTAGCACAGCTGCCTGGCGTGCAAAATACACCACTGGTGTAAGAAAGCATGGATGGAGCACACTGTCATCATGAAGAGGTTTCAAACCAGGACAGAAAGCCTTGGTGGCCCAAAGGTAGCATTTTCTGTCACAAAGTAGCTCTTCTTCTGACAACCTCCCTTTTAGGAAGAAATGCAAGGTCTCCATGAGCCAGAAGCCTGATTTTTGCTTTCCTGCTCGCTTTCTTGGATTGTTTAGGGTGCAACCCATACTTCTAGGGCAGCAGGAAACCACTGCTGTAATTTGGCTATTAAGAAATGAAGCAAGCAGAGGGTGGAAAAGTAGCAGGTCTTTATTCCTCCAGGGAGAGCAAAAGGGAACAGAAGCTTTAAATCCACAGTTTTTAATGGAGAGATTATGTAACGTGTGTGTGTGTGTGTGTGTGTGCGTGTAGGGTTTTACAAAAAGAAAAAGTACAACTGCAGATAAAGATTGAACTTCAGAACACCAAGGAGAAAGCAACAGACTATGAGAATGGAGGGACTGAAATGAAAACCAGTTGTTCCATGAACTCCAATTTTACAGTGCTCCAAAATGCACTGAGCTGTACCAACTGGCATATCACCAAAAATGGGAATAACCTAAAACTACCCACCCTTGAAGCATGACATGAGGAAATTTTGCAATTATGGAATACTGAATATATTCCAACAAACAAAATGTCAGGCACCTCTTCTCCACCTACTTCCCATGCTCAGAATATAAACAGAAAAGGGAATATCAGCAAAAACTGTGGTTGGATACTTGTCACTGAAGGCTTTTTAAACAACTGAAGATTAATCATCCTTCTAATCAGAAGAAGATTGAGGACTAAGGACTTATCACCAAACAACTTACTTGGCTAAATTACTCAAAGCACCTAATTAAGTTGATATATCAGCTTACTAGGATGTAAACTTTAAAGTCTGAAACCCTGTAAACAGTAGAAAGGTGCTTACCCATTATTCATGATTCATTTATCTATTGGTGAAATGGATAACAATAACTTTCAGAAAGCACCATAAAAATTAGTTTAAAGAGAGTAGTGGCCACATAAAGACCCTTTTCTTTCTCCCTTCACATCATAAATTATCAGATAAAACACAGGGATTTTTATTAGATTTGAAACGGTAAACAGTGATATTTACAGCATTGTACATCTTCTAAAAGACATGCCTTGAGCTCTTTGGAGCTTTGTAATACAGTTATTGCTTAAGAAATAATTGCTTCTGCTTCAAAGTTTGCTCAGTTCTAGAAAAAAAAATAATCAGTAGAATATGATTAAGACCCTAGATCTGAGTTCATCTCACGTGGCTTTATTCTCCTTACTGAACTGTCTTTGTAGGGAGCCTAAGCACAATGGAGAGCAACTGGTTCCAGATTGCTCTTAGCACTACTGAACGAGACTTGGGGAATTAGGATCCTATCTCAGGTCTTTCAGTGAGCAAGTAAAGTTCTGTAGGATTCTTTCAGGACATCTCAAGTAGGGAATATTAGCTCAGATTATAAGAGTAATACTTCTCATCTTTCTTTGAGAAGGGACCAAACTGTGTTACCTCTGCAGCCAAAACAGATGTCTGATCAGAATAATCAATATTAGTTTGCCTTGAACCTGAACATCAGCATACTAAAATACTGTAATGAGAACAAGTCTATAAGTATTTTGTAGCACTGTCATGGCATAGACAGACATAACATCTATTACATAACTATTTAAGCTATGTGTCCACCAAATGGGCAAGGGAAGGTGAATGTAGCTGCTTGTAGGAGACATCCACACGATGATAATTTACTAGAAAACGAACAAGGAAAGCTCAAGTAATTGCAAACAGAATGTCCTGCTGAATATAGAAAAGATGACTGGCAAAACCTAAACCTGAGATAAGCAGTGTCAGGAGCAGATAAGGCAGATGAGACTACTCCTTTTGGGAGGGGGGCAATAGCAAAAGTGTCAGGAGGTGAAAGGAGATAAGACTGATTCAATTCTGATTTCTCTAATCAATGAGCTCTGAAGTCTGATCTCAGCTGCCAAGATCTTCAGTGGTCATAGCAATCAGTGCTAACTGTATGGCTGTGGTGGTGTGCACTCATCTCTAATTTAGCATATAGGTGCTAAGGACTAACAGTTTTGTATGGTGTTAATGATTAATAGTATGTAAGACCTAACCATTAGCATGTGCACTGTTAATGTATTAATTCAGCAAAGATTTTATTTACACTGTACTGATTTATAAGTCTTCTAAACACTCCCATCCTAGTGATCTCTAATTCCCTAACAGATATATATTTATATACACACACTGTAACACTCTGTTTTCTAAGCTGTCCCTACTTTACCTCTATCCCTGGTCAAGAGTAGGGAATTTCTTAGAAGAAAGTCTTGCTGTATTTTGTGCATCTGAGTATACAATCCAAACAAAACTGTCAGGGCTCCATCATTTCTTGCTGCCACTATATGCAGCCAAAGATATGATAATACTTTTTGCAAGATATCTCATAGTGTTGGTGCTATACAAATAATAAAGATCAACAGCTATTTATAAGTATGATTCTAATTCATAGTTATCCAGTCAGATATAAATGAAAGACAACTGTGACCAGACAAGCATAGATGGATTTTATGAATTTCAGACACAGAACAACAGTGAAGAAAAAGACTTGTGCTTATAGCCAGCATGTTTGATTTTGTATTTTGATTACTTGCTTTCACATTTGAAAGAAAAAAGGGAAAAAAAAAAAAAAGGCTAGACTAAACAAATAAAAAAGAGGAATATCTGCTCTAACAATGGAAACTTGCTGAAGGCCCTATTTGGGAAAAATATCCCACTGAGTAAAAGAGAAACAGTAAGATTTTCCTGGCTGTGGTATATCCTGGACTAATAATAGATCCCTTACAGGAAATTGCACATCATCAATAGCTTTTTACAACTGGATTGGAAAATGCATTGGACAAATTGTTCCAGAAAATTTTTGTCTTGGGAGAATGGTTTGGTAGATTTATTACATTCCTAAATTGTAAAATACTGGGTTAACATAAAAAGTAGTAATTTCATTCTGATTTCTTTAATTCCATATAGTTGATTTTTGAGTTTTGCTGCTTTGAAGAGTATGATCTTTAGCTACAAAGATACATTTTAATGTTTTATCATTACATGAACCTCTACCTAGGCTAAATTAACCTGACACAGGGGAGAAGTTGCTATACATACTTTCTGATTTACTGCTATCAGCTGGGATATGGAGAAAGCAATAATGGTTGTTTTCCTCCATAAGGGAGGAAGAAGACACATGGGACTATTGACAAATTAATATTTTTCCACACAGAGCCAAACTACTATGATTGTAAATGGACTCAGGCTCATTGTTTTGACAGCTTGTTGGTATGGCTTTTTCCATGGTATGGCATGATTTTTCTTTTTTTTAAATACAAAATGTGGTATTAGTGAAGGAAAAAGAAGAGACTAAGAAAGCCAATGAAACAGCCAAGAGATCTCTCAAAGTACATTTACTTTGGGATAGTAAAGTAAAAATTAAAGTGTAAGAAAAACAACTTCAGGCTCCAGTCCCAATATGTTGGTATCTACACAAACCATTGACTTATTTCATTAAAAATACCAAGTCTGCATCAAATTCATGTTGTTCTGCTTGTGATCTTGCATTCTGTCAGAGCTGATTGTAATCATAAGGCTGAAAATCAGTCAAAGACCCAATTCATGACCTGTCTGCAGGATAGGCAACAAATGAAGATGGGAGTACAAAAAAAAACTAAGAGAGAGACTGACTTTTTCTGGAGCTTTTTTTGGGTAGCCCTTCAAGAACAGCTGTATTACTTTCAATATAGGAAAAGCAAAAACTGTATAAACTGACCTAATTCAATTTAGGGTTAGATTAGAAGGAATGGAAAATCATTAAAGTTGCATAAAATATCCATGGAATTATGATGAAAACTGATATATTTTTCAAGTTTTCTACTTAATGGAAGGAAATAATTGGGTTTATGTCAGACAATATAATGAAGGAAACCCTGCCAAAGCAAACAAAGTCTTCTCCCTGTTAGAAGGTAATTGCACTCTTCAGTTCATACCTTTTTTTTTTTTCTTTTTTTTCCCCATAAATGAATACCAGAACCCCCAAATGGTCTCCTTTTTGATTACTATATTCCACAATAAAAGGGAAATACATGGACAGTGTGTCTGAGAAGGAACCAAGGTTTAGCCTTTAAAATAATACTTGTAAATTACCTGAAACAAATCTAATGTTATAAAAGAGTTTGAATAACTTTTCTGACATTTGAAAATATATTGGAAAATTAAAGCATTTGAGCTTCAATGACAGCCTTTTTCCTGATCTTGCTTGAAAACAAAAACAACTAAATGCCTATGTATATGCACCAATGAAAGAAGATGGTAAAGCAATAGGCCAGTTTATCACTTGTCTTTTCAACACAGTAACTGCAGATTCTCTGCTCACCACAAAACCCTAGCCTGTTTATTTTTTTTAACGATGAGCTGCTACCCAAAAGAAACAAAGTAGCATTCTGTTGACACCATATGGTGGCTGAAAAATGGATTCCATAGTATCCTATTTGTTAGAATGTCTTCTGAGTTTTTGTATCCATAATTTATGTTGGGGCCTTCTCTGATTGCCAAAATATTCAAACGGCTTTCTCTTCACGGGGTAGCCTGCGTGGGGGGAAGAAGGTTTTCAAAACAGCAGGACCCAAACAATCTCCTACTGCTCAGAGGAGAAATCATTTCCAAGCTTCTGTCCTTCTGGCTGCTTTCATTGTAATATTAATTTACATCCTGTGTGAAGAGACTGTTTGCATTCTGAAGAAACCTAAAATAACAAATAAAAAGAAGCGGGGAAAAAACCCCAACAGCTTATGTTCTTGCATGCTAATACAATAATTTTGTGAATATTAAGCATCAATTTGAAGATGCATTGACTCCTAGCCTCTGACGTAAGTAGATAGCTTAGGCTTTCATATCTTAATGGGAAGCGATATGCAGAGGTTATTGAACACTGCAGTTTCCAAATGATTGCCTCTGCAGCTGGTTTTCATAGAGAGATCCAGAGTGGTTATGGATGAGCTAAAATAATTAAAACATTTTTTTCTCCTGGTGTCGATTTGGTTATTACACACATTTTTAAGAGGCCATATTTTAGGCAAAGATTTACGTACAACTGTGATTTACCAACAGATATTTCATATGGTCTTAATACAGTGTACAAGGTAACTTGCATTATGCAGCAGGATATGCCTGTTGTAAGCAGAAGGGATCCTGGAATCACATTAAAAGACTGAGCCAGAGGGACAACATCCTTCCTTTCTCACCTCTCTCTTCTCCTCCAATCGATCACAGCTTAGTGCTTGCTGCTGTTTGACCAGTTCTGTTTCCCTCTCGCCTCTGGGATGTTGGCAGTAGCACATAGGATGATGAATGACTACCTGAGTGCGGGGGGAGCTAAGAAGACCAGCTGCAGCTGGGTTATTAATGCTTAGCAGAATAGGATTATAGGAGAAGGAGCCCACCTGTTGTGGGGATCTGCTTAAGAATTAGATTAGACCTATCTGACCCTGAGATACCCTGGTCTTAGAAGATTATTTATCCTCGGGAGTAAAATGGAGATATACAGAGGTTCCGTTATCATTCCTCAGCCTTGGGAAGCATTCCTCCCTTCTTGACCCTCCAGCCATCCTGAGCAGACAGCTGAGTCGCTTCAGCTGAGGCCTGTAAAAGTAATTTAGCCAGCAGTGAACTTGGATCCCATGAAACTGTAGTTTTATGAAGAAATAGAATGGAAGCCAGATATTCTTCCAGAGCATCTGGCAAAATGCTGCTGACAGCTTTGCTTATGCTGAAGATGTACTGGTTTTAAAAGTGGCTTCGCTGTAATAGAGCTTTGGTGATGTGAATATGTATTTCCTGTATTTGTTTAATGACACCACCCTGGAAGTTCAGTCAATGTTTAAATCTGACATATTCTTTTCCAGTACAAAAGAAAGAACTGTTAGTCTCCTATATGAAATAAAAATAGGAAACTTGTGACCAAATTAACTTATTACATTCTTACAAAAGCATTATATTTGGGGAAATCTTGAAATTCCTAAAACTAACAGTATTTAGTCTGAGAAAAAAAAAAAGATGAAAATTTCATTAAAGAATTATTTTTACTTGTGACATTCCAGACATATACTACAAATAGCAAATAGTTCCTAAAAACAAAACAACAAAAAACAACAACAGTAACAACAACAAAACGAAAAGAAAAAAAGTTGGGCCAAAATTTCAAGCAACAGCAAACAATAACAGATCTAAACATCTACAAATTACTTTGTAACTTACGTGAGATACACCTTTAGAAAGATTTATTCTACCTTACAGAGCAATTCTCCAGACAACCTGTATTTAGGATGTCAGATAAATTTCACTCATGTGGGCAGCTCTGTTAAAGTTATTTATGCTAGGAAAAAGATTGGGTCCCCAATATTCACAGTGGCTAATGATATTACTAAATGAATTTCCTTTGTTTAAGGTTCCATTTCCCTTTCAGGCATACTGCCTTTTATGTTGAATCCCAAATTCTAGTCTTCATGTCCCTTTTCATATCTAATTGCAATTGAGGTTAAGCCAAGTTTACTCTCGATGTGAAGATAGAATCACTACTGGAGAGAAGGGTAAGAAGACAATATGAAACTGTTTTTAGCCCAGGAGTGATGCTTGTGGAAGTCTACCACAGTACCCTCAAGAAACAATAAGATTCAGTTTCAGATTAATTTAGGTGTTCACAATGTCAAGATGTGTTCTGGTATCAAAATTTCCAATCTAGTTATTGGGGTTCTCAGGTGGGTTTCAGTTACCTGCCATGGGTCCCTGCAGCTGTGTGGGCTCAGGGGTTGTAAGACATCAGCACAGGCCTTATGTGTATGGCCTGGAAGCTAGGGAAGATCTGTATCCTTCTGAAGCAACAGGTGGAGGCTAGAAAAAATACAAGCAAGGTGTGCCCCCCCTGGTAAACCCAGTCAATAGAGTCTACAGAGCAGAGCTGGGTATCACTGCTTTATAGTAGGGAACCAAATTTTATTAGCTGAACTGGTCTGTAGATTCATGGACTGTACTGGTAAGGGCTCCATTCAGTAAAATGGGAGATGAGACAGGCAGCTTCCTAGTAGAAACTTAGGTCTTGTTCAGCTGCCTAAAACCAGGCATCTGCTGCTGTTTGAGATCAAGAAAGTTTCCTATAGGGGTGGAAGTATCTTTGATAGTGTATAATGTGTAAAATAGTACTAGGTGCCTCTGTTTACGTAACGAGTTTGAGTTTATGGAGTCCAATAAGAAAGTTGACATGTAAACACTTAAAGTTTAGACTTTGAAGCTGAATGCCTACCACCACCACAACAGCAGATGTCCTTTGAGCACATGGTAAATTGAAATTGGGTCAATACACATTTTTCCCTATTGACGTGGATATTTTCTGTCTTTCCTTAGGATGTTGCAGTCACCTAGGGCTTATACCTCTTTGCAGATATTTGCCCAGTCAACAAAGGAACAAGGGAGCACTGTTTAATGCAAGTAATTTCAATGGCGTTATACTCACAATCTGTAGATAGATTCATTGCTGGAAAGAAGATTCAAGGCAAACAACATCAGGTGACTAAAGGAGGAGATAAGTTATCTAAGGCTCTCTCCCTCCTAGTGAATGAGGATAAAGAGATATCAAACAACAGTTATAGGTAGGATAAACTCAGTGGTCAATGTAAGAAACTCACATTTCTGGACCTTTCCGAAATAAGTCCACCTCCAGTCAAATAATCTACAATGTTGTGACAAAGGTAATTCCCCATGCAGTTGCTTTCCTGTACCCACCCTCTCTTCACATTTTACTTAATTTGTTCTTTTATTGCATTCAGCATAAACTGCCTGGGGTTTTTTTGCCTTTATTTTATTTTCAAGATTTTCCTAGTCATATAAAGATCATCCAAGGCTTTCTGTGTTGTCTCTTGTTACCACTTCTGATCAACTGTTGACACTACTTTGAGCAAGCACCTCTATGAAAATTACTGAATAGCCCTCTCAGTCTGTATCACTCTTCTTCCTTGGACTGATATTTAAAATTGTTTGCCACCACGCCTAAAAACCCTGGCAAGAGTTAGGCTGCTAATATATTGAGATAACTGCATATCATGCTTTGTGTCATGGTACTGCTCTGTTTGTCTGACTGTTGCCTCATGCAGTAGAACAAGTGTTCTTCTTTGTATACAATGCTTAAACACAATAACAACCTGCTTCACACTCAGGGGTCCCAAATGTTATAGCCATAGAAATAATAAATGAATTTACATGCTAAGCAAAGAGCTGCCAAACTTTGCTTGCAGATATATCAAAGAGAGGATCAACATTTACCTTTTCAAAGTTAGTCTTGAAACATGCATTAGTACCCATCTAAATCCTTACTGTGGACCTGTTCAGCTTCAGATTCTTAAGTAGGAAGCACCTGCTGAATTTCTTAAACTAGGGGACCACTGTCTTCTAGAAACCAGGAGTAAAGAGCAAAAGAGATCCCCGCTGCATTATGTTCAGTAGCTTGATAATTAGAACACTTGTGGGTATATACATATTGGTACCAATGACCGTGATCATCTAAACACACTTTAGATAGTGTGTTTGAGATACCCCATGAGATTCTCAGACAAGATTGTATACATTTTCATAGAGATATAGAAGAACTCTTTCAGTGTTCCTTAAAGTTTTTATTTGTGTATTTCAGCTGTCACTTAAAAACTCTGTTCAAGTGGATCTAGTCTTTTGACTCTTCAGGTTCTTACAAATGTTTTTACTTTTCCCAACCTATTGATTGTAAAATGTGATACTTAACAACTCTTTCTCCTGGGTTTTTTTGGGTGTGGGTTTTTTGGTTTTTTTTTGTTGTTTTTTTTTTTTTTTTTTTTGTAACAGATAGGACTGTGTTGCTCCTATATATGAAGTTTATTCAATGTGTAAGTTCTCCTAGAGGAAATGTTCTGAAACATGAAATCTGAATGGACTCATTGCAAATGAGGACAAGAAAAAAACACCCTAGAGTAGATCATTAGAATGAAGCTTGGTTACAAAGACCAGTGTGTGTGTATGTATGCATTTGTTGAAGGGTTTGGTAATGAATCACAGGAAATTACGACTTGTGGCTTTTTGCAACAAAACTGAACCTGTGAAGAGTATAAAAAGAAATGTCTTTATTCAAGAACATCTACTTTAAAGTAAATATTGTAACAGGATGAAGAGAATTGCTCTTGTTTTAAACAAATGTTATTGTTAAAACTATTGTTAAAACAAAATTATTTTGCTTTCAGTTTTGCCCAAGTTTCTTGCAGAAAGAATGGTAGATCACTCCCTCCTGGAACTACCATACTTTTCTTTCTGTTTTCTGTGTGTACGTAGGAGATAGTGTCTCAGTTTCTCATAATTATGGCAGATCAACATGGGGCTTCATTAGGAGCCATGCCTGTTTTTTCAAGAGCTTCCAAAAAGTAAACATTTTAAATAGGCTATATCTCAGCAATTGTATTTTCTGTTGTTTTGAAAGACAAAATGCTAATGCAATTGTTTAGATAATGATACTAAATGGAAATGTGTTTTATCACAAAGTTATTCCAGGTACCATTTGTGTCTCCTCAGTGGAACTTTCAGAACTTTTCTCATGTACAATATTAATGCTTTTGTTCCCTATGAAAAGCTGCAATAATTTGTTACTAAGGATACTTCTAATTTTGTTTCTTTGTTTTCTTCTCTCCTTTTCTTTAATTTCTTTTGCATGCTGCACTGAGAATCAGTGATGAGATGTCCTGTAACTCCCTTGAAAAGCTTTCTTTTTGTGCCTAGAGTTTCTTTTTTTTTCAGGGCAGGACCATGTGCTCTAGCTGTAAGGCTCTTCCTCCTTTGTTACTGATAGCTTTCAAGGTCATGTAGCTTAAGTATTTCGGTTACTTTATTGAAAGTACTACTTGTTTGAGACAGAACTTTTCCTCCTCTCTCTTCTGAAAAAGAAACATGATTCCAGGTATTAATGGACCTGGATATTATAATATATATATAATATATAATTATAAAATATATAATATATAATAATAAGATATTGAAGTGTTCTTGATTAGGAATTATAAAGATGAGAATGGCAATGCCCATGCTGCCTAATGATACATTTTGATCTCAGTATATTGATAGGAGAAGACTTTTAGGACTGAATTTATGACGAGCATGTAAGAATGCTGGTATTATAATTTGGAAATAGCTTAAGACTCTAAAGTGATGAAGGGAGATGTCTGTTCCTAACTGCTAGTTTTACTACCAAGCTGTGAAGCACAGAAAGTGTACCAAGAAAAGACCGATATGTTGTTTTACTAAAACATTGATTCATGCTTGTACAGTGCTTTGAAAGTGAAATACTTCTATTAGACTGACTGATATTGTTGTGGGGAAAAGACTTGTCTTTCTGGCTATAAACCTTTTTGTCCATTTGACTTAGGGGATTTCGTAGGCTGCATCTCCCTTGGTTTGCGTATATAAGCAGCACCAGGCCCTTATTCCCCCATCCCGTTTTTAACCACATCTGTTAGCTGGGTTGAGCTCATAGTGGCCTCTGCATCTCCAGTATGTCTCCAAAAACAGGCATGTGGGAAGTTCAAATGGGAGATACATGTATGAGCTTGGCATCTAAATGTAATGATGTCAACAACACCTTGACCTGAATATTTACTGACCTGAGATATTTATTACACAAGGAACTCCAACCCACAACACACACATTTTTTCCAGTCATGACATCTCTATATCAAAGATTACCTCAGCCTACAACACTTGACTTGGTTATGTCTGTAGACCAGTATACCCATAACAGCACTGTGCCAGAAAACGTGAAGCACCCAGTAAGTGCTACATTTGATTTTTGCTAGCATAAGACAACAAAGAGTTTTATTCAGGGCAAATGGCACTGCTTAAAAGAAAAGGCATTGAGAGGATTATGAGGGTATTCAACAACTAAATCCTGAGCAAAACTAAAGAGGATGTCTGTCATCAGGGGGGTCACTGGTAAAGCTGCAGTATAATTAAAGTTCTGGGAATTTTTTTCGAAGGGCTTGATTCTGCATTTCACAACACTATTTTAATGTCAAGGTACTTGTCTTTAATCCAGTGAAGATACACCAATGTAATGAACAATGATTTCCAATATTATTAATTTCTCTTATCTATTCCTGTTTGCCATCTGGGAAGATTAGGAAACAAAATTATAATTAATTTAAAATAAAGTTGATCCAGTACACAAAGATTTGCCTGCAATACAGTTTGTTATGTATTTTGAAAACAATCAGTTTAAGCCATTATTAAGAACTTTAATTTGTATGTCAAAAAGACCATTACTTGTGAAATCCTGCCCCCTGACAGCAAAATTGCCATCTGCTTCAGCAGAGGCATACTTTCTGGCATTATCTTAACTTGAAAATAGTTATGCTTCATTATTTAAACAGAGGGAAAATCCTGAACCAGAAAAGACCTACCGGAAACCTTTTACCTGTAGGGAACAGAAGCTCAGGCCACATTCTGATTCTCTCAGAACAGAATAAATTATACACACTTGAAGGATGCTTGAAGCTGTCCTGATACTTTGTGCTTAGGTTCCACTTCAGGATAATGCTGGACACAGGATGACACAGTTATCCACAGTATGGTCTTCTCCAGAATAAACCAGTGTTATAGACCTTGCACCAAAAACCTCAGCGAGCAACAAGTGGAGCTTTCATTGTTCTCTCCATCTCTCAAACCAGACTGAGTGCAGAAAATACTGGATGCAGTGCAACAGAACCTGTTTATGAAATATTTCTAGCCAAATGTTCTCATTTCAAGAAGTTCATTCTTTGGATGAAATTCAGACACATGTCCAAGCTTTTAGGTAATTATCCAAACCACCAAACTCATCTGTCATTCTGGCAAGATACGATGGCTTTAAACATAAATAATCTACATTCTCAGTATTAGTGTTAGCAGCAGAATGCTATACTTACTAGACTTGACAGCAAGTTTAATATGTTTTGCTTTGTGAAAAAGGTAAATATTATTATCTGCCATTACACAGAGACCAGAACAGTTCCAATGATTTGCTCATAGAAACGTCATTTTTCATTCATAAACAAACTCATGTGTTTATGAATGAAGCATATAAACTGGCTCCATCTGCTTTTATAAATGGAAGGACAAGGATTACCTGTGTAATTTCACATGTGTATTTTCTTAACTGCTGTAAGAAGCACCTTATTCTTTTTCAATCCCAGGGCCACAGTCCTTTATGTTGTGAATGCAAAATCAATGTGTTCTATGGACAGCACACCAAAAGCCAGTCATAAAAATTTAGAGCTTTTATTCAGTTGCCTAACTTCAAAGTGTAAATACACCGATCTTTTGCAGTAATCAGTAGAGAGACACCTGCAACGAGGCAGTGTTGCTCACCTGAGTTCTATTTGAGTCTATATGAAAAAAAGGAGGCAGGAAGTGATGCAAAAAGAGAGGGGAAATAATTCATGTTCATCTATTTGGAACAATCTTAGCAACTTCCTGAATTTATGAGTGAAGCAGGACTGAGGAGTGTCACTCCAAAAGACCTGGCTTATTTGATCTAGATTCAGCCTGTTTATGGTCTGCACTGTTTTATTGTAGTACTCTACATACAGTTTGCAAGGCTTCTACCTTCAGCATCTCAGTCAAATAGTCAAATAGTTACATTTCAGGGGCAAGCAGGGGAAAGAGGGCTGTTGAATATAACCTTTGTTAATGATTTAGTTTATTGCCAATAATTTTGTGTTGATGTTGCCTTTTCCTTATCTGTTTTTCACACATCTCCTTCATTGATATTCCTGCATCATTCTCAGCTGTTTTCCTTTTATTTATTTTTTAAGAAGCTTTCCAAAGCCTCTAATGTCTTTAATCATGGTTGCAGTATTTCCTGAAACTGTGGGGGTCAGAAGCTACATTCTCTCCATTGCATTTTTCTAGTTTATTTGAATTCTCACTCCACAATTTTTCATATTGTGCATACGCAGGTTGGTACTCTAGAACTTTATCACCTTTAACATTTAGCTTCTTTATAGTATTGTCAGGTATCAATGCTTCTGGCAGGAGTTATCAATGGTGTAGAACTGAATGGGAGTACTGTATAAAGAAATGAGGGTCAGGATTTTCCATAGAAAATGATACTCTTATATTTAAAAAATATATATTGAAGGGGGGGTGGGGGTGGGGGGTGGGGTGTGTGTGTGGGGGGGTGGGGTGTGGGTGTGTGTGTGTGGGGGGTGGGGTGGGTGTGTGTGTGTGTGTGTGTGCACGTGTGCGTGTGTGTGTGTGTGTACATCCTTAGCTGATTAATATAAAACCATTCAAGGCAATAGAACCAAATGAGTTTACACTTGCTGAACATACGGTTTGAGGTCTGCATATGCTGTACCAAGGACAGAGGCCAGTGAGATGCTAAATGCAGTGTCATTTCCCCCCCGTGGTTCCAAAATAATGTGTGCTGGAGAACAGACACATGGGTTGTGAGACTTCAGCACCCTTCTAATTGGGAATACCAGTTTCTGTCAGGGGGTGGGTTGCTGTTGATGCTATTTCTCTAGGAAGAAGCCATTCTTTCCTAAAGAAGGAGAAAATCAGAAAAATCGACTGCTAGTTTCAGATCTGTGGTCCAAGGGTGGGATTTAAAGCCCATCACTCATGCCCTAAGTACACATACAAGTTCCATGATTACTATGATTAGGATCACAGCAATATGAAAATACATGCTGTGGTTTTATTTCCAAGAAGAATAGTTTTTCATTTGCTTCCTGAGTTGTTTCAAGCCAAAACCTTACAGCTATATAACACAGGCTGTCATCTGTGTCGCTTCCCTTTAGAGTTTGTTGGTCATGATGAATTTGTTTTCTACCACATCATTCTAATTTGAGAGCAGCATCAAATATTTTCAAGACGAAACCAGTCTACTTAAAAGGATGTTAACTACTACACAAGTATGAAAACACAGTACAATTTGGGAATACAAATTCTCGTAAAAATATACTGCAAATTTTGACCCTAATCATCAGCCTACTATATTGATCAGGGTCATCAAAATATATCCTCTCAATCAAAAATAAAAATAATGACTGTACTTCTTAAAATAGCTTTGTGAGATGCCAACTGGTTTGACCAAGTGATAATTAACAGTAGAACTGGGGAATAAACCATAACACATTAGAAGGCCAAATCTTCATGTTACTGAGCAGCTTTAGAAGACTACTTCTTACTGATGCATTTAAGCTTTAGAATAAACAAAGTTTTATTCCTTTTAATCACCGTGCAATGCCTGGCATTGATTGTCAGTATAAAGATACATCAGGCCTCAGGCCATCCTTGCATATCAGTCACCATGTATTCTGCTGAAGACATCAGTCACGAAAAGTTAACTTCTTAAAACAAAAATCAAACTTCACAGGCACTTCATAGACATCACAGCAGATGTGCAAACAAAGGAACGCAACAGTTAGGTTTGTTAAGGGAAACCCATATGAATGAATACAGAGCATTGACTCGTTCTCTTTTTTTGCTTTTATTTTCTTATCCTTCTCCTTCCTATCCTCTAAACCCCATTCTTCTCCATGGTCCCTTTGGGTACAATCCTTAGCAATTTTACCCACTCAGAGCATTTTCAGGTAAAAGGGGGAAAACTATTTTTCACTAGAAGTCATCCTATAATTTCTGGTCACCATAAAATGAGATACATTGTATGCCATTAAGTCAGATTCAAGGGAGACTGAAGAACACCTCCTTCTTTGCCTGTGCCTCCAGTGAGACCCTTTTAGGTGCACACACTGAGTTTCTCGTACCTGGAAGATCTTCTTTCTGAGGTTATCCACATTACACACATTTCCCTTCAGATCCACACAGAAAGTGAAGTCAGTGTTCTTTACTAGAGCCACTCCCCTGCTCATATACAAGAAGAACTCTCCCTGGTTTTCCAGCTTCCAGACACTAATAATACCTGTGTCAGTATGCAGCGTCACCATAAGTAATCTGTCTAAATCTTGGCCTGGATTAAACAAGTATGGAGTAGATTGATGACTATTCTACTACCATATTGATTTCAGCTGAAGTTTGTTGAGCTTGCTGCAATTCAGTATCAGCCATGAACAGTGCCTTTCAAATATACCTTCGGTGTTGGTATACTTATCTTATTTCAGAGGCAGTATAATAAAAATAAATCTCAAACATGTTTCAGCTCACGTACATGTCAGCTTTATACCTGATGGTTTGGATGTTCACCTGAAGTTTACCAGTGTTAAAATTGCTTTGGGAGTCCTGTGCTGCCTGGGGGTGTTAAACAGATTCCCAGCACAACTATTTTCAATGTTAGAAGGAAGACAATTTCTGCCATTTTTGGTGTCATGCCTATAATAAAAAAGACAAATGTTTTTTAAGAAAAATGTAGATGTTGTAGATATTTTGACATCTCTAATAAACATCCATTTGAATTCAATTCTAGTGCTGGACAGAGATTCCTGATTCCTTTAATGTGCGTGTGGGAAAAGACACATTGCTGGCAGTACAGAAATAATGGGTTAAAGGAGCAATATTTAGACATCTGGAAGGGGATACTGTGGGTTTTTTTAAGGTCAAACTGTGTGGCTTTTTGGAACAGACTTTTAAAGTATTGATGTTAATGTAGCGCAGGTGTTATCTGTTTTATAAAGGTTTTATATTTACAAACAACTAGAGCTGAAAAGTACATTTAAGGTCAAGTCTGATGGAGAAATAGAATAGATAATGATCAGAAATGGATGAAATAGTGGAATGTCCTGAACCTAGATGGCTTGAAGTTTCCTCCACTGTCATGTTACCATTCCAGATGTAGCTGCTTTTCACCATTGTTTTTTCTCACATGTGCTATGGGCTTAGAAGGACATTTGATTTGCAAAACTCCAACAGAAATAAATCTGGAATAATCTCAAATAAATAATGATAATAATATGGAAGGCATTTGTGGGGGAGTTGTTCTTTTATTTTACATACGTAGTAGGATTACTAAAGTGAAATCAGACATGCAGCAGCTCAGAGAATTATACATTCAAGAAACTGAAGCATCTTCAGCTGATCATCTCTCTTTAGACTTCTGCAGTTGCATCACAAAAAATAACGGTGTCTTATCACTTCACTTGCAGGCATTTAATCTCTTTTTAATAGACCTTCCAGTGGTAGCTGCGTGTTCAGTCAGTGTGTCTCATGGTGTTGGGCTATTATTATTACTATGTATTTATATCTCTTCACTGGAGTTGCATCATGAAACAGTACAACAGAGGCTACAAAGCTCTTGAAGAAGTGTAAAGTGTCAGTCCTTGTTCTGAAGAGACCACAACCTGACCTGTGATATTTAGCCAGGGTCTGGAGCAAACACAGGATAACATCAGGGGATGGAGAGGACAGTATAAGATCACTTGTAGATGGTAGATTGCTAAGTTTCGCTGTACAACAATAAAGGTAATCATTTCAGAAGAGTTGAATTTTAGGGGGTAACTTGGAAAAGAGTGTGCTATCTCTGCAAAAGAAGATCAGGACAGAAAACATTTAAACAACTTGGGCATATGCACAAACATGGGACCTGATGTGATGCACTTGTGAATGCTGAGGAGGCTGGCCAATGTCAAAGTGAGGCCACTCTTGATAATTTCAGAAAGATCATGCAATTGGGAGAGATTCCTGAGGACTGGAAAAAAGCAAATGTCACTCCTATCTCCAAGAATGGCAATAAGGAGAACCCAGGAAACTATAGAATGGTCATCCTCACCTCAATCCCTGGGAAGGTGACAGAGCAGCTAATCCAGGAAATCATTTCCAAACTCATGAAGGACAAGGTGATTGGAAGCAAACAGCATGGACTTATGAAAGGGAAATAATGTTTGACCCACCTGATAGCTTTCCAAAATGGAATTACTAGCTCAGTGAATGGAGACCAGTGGTTGTGTTTATTTTGGCCTTACTATGGCTTTAAATGCTGTCTCCCATCATATCCTTATATGTAAATTGATGAACTACAGGCTAGCTAATGGTCAGAGAGGTGGACTGAAAGTTGACTGAACTTCCAGGCCCAAAGTGTTGTGATCAGCAACATCAGCTGAAGGATGGTCAATAGTGGTCTACTCAGTGATTGATACTGTGGGCAGTCCTGTGTAACCTTTTCATTAATTATTGGCATGATGGCACACAGTGCACCCTCATCAAGTTTCTAGATGATACAAAATGGAGAGGAGTGGCTGGTGAACAAGATGGGCATGCTGCCATTCACAAAGACCTGCACAGGCTGGAGAAATGGGCCAATACTCCCCATGTTCAATAAAGGGAAATGCCAAGTCCTGCACCTGGGGAGGAATAACCCCACACACCCATACAGGCAGGGGCCAACTAGCTGGAAAACAGCTTTGAAGAGAAGGACCTGGGGGATCCTGGAAGGACCTGGGGGATCCTGCTGGAACAACAAGCTGACCCTGTGTCAGCAATGTGCCTTTGCAACAAAGAATGCCAAAAGCCTCCTGGGCTGCAGAAAACAGAGCACTGCCATCAGGTCAAAGGCAGTGATCCTTCCCCTCCAGTCAGTCCTGTCAAGACCCATCTGGAGCGATAGGTCCAGTTCTGGGCATTCCAGTACAAGAGAGACATAATCACACTAGAGTCAAGCAAAGGGCCAGGAAGATGATTAATGTAGTAGCATCTGACCTGCAAGGTGAGGCTGAAAGATCTGAGGCTATTCAACCTGGCAAAAAGAAGGTTCAGGGAGTCTTACCAATGCATAAATTGACCAAGGAGAGTAAAGAAGACACAGCCAGTCGCACTAGTGCTCAGTACGATAACAAGTGACAATGGGCACAAATTTAAATACAGGAATTCAATGGAAACATAAAAAGAATTTATTGGGAGGATAGTCAGACACTGGAACTGGTTACCCAGAGAGGCTGTTGGGTATCCACCTTTGGTGATACTCAAAACCTGACCAGACACTGTCTTGGGCAACCTGCTCTGGCTTAACCTGCTATGAGTGCAAAAGCTTTGGACTAGATGACCTCCACAGGGACCTTCCAACCACAGTGTTTCTGTGAATTTGTGATACAATATCTTTACATGTGGCAGGTTTTCCCCATTCATTCAATTGTGAGTGATCCTGGGCTCTTTAACTGAATGAACTTTAAATGCAAGATGAAATAATGACCTACTCAAAGGCTCAAGAAGTTCCTGCAGAATAAAAATATTCTAAATGATATTTCACATTCAGAAGTACTAAATAGCTGGTGATTATATTTTTGAGATTGTGATTTTAATTGTCTTAGATGTTTATGAAAAATTGCCTTTGTTGATCTAGATCTGATGATTATGTTATAGTGAATAGTATTTTTGTGAATAATTATGCATTAGTTTTTGCATCATGTATACGACTCAGGAAAATTGCTATTTGCATAAGAATTTTGTTACTTTATCGAAGATATTGCTTTTCTGTTTGTTTACTTGGTTTTCCTTTTGACTTCCAAATTTAACCTTGTTTACTGATACTATTTTGTAAAGTGGTCTCTAATCACTGCAGAATTAAGTAGTTACTAAGCATCTCTTGAAATGCTAAAAATAACAGGGAAGTCACAGGAATGTGAAAAGTGATAGACTTAAATGCACAGCTGAAGCTGTGGGAGAAAGATGCAGATATCTGATATGGAATTTCCCTTTTTCTCCTCATCTTTTCACATTTTTTGAGTCATTGATACTTTTTAGTGAAGTTTTTATATAAACACAAAATGGAGTCCCAAAGATTTCATAAATGTCTTTGCAGGATTAAGTTGACTCAGTCAAACTATCCCTGCATATTAATGCTGTTTGAGTCCTAAATTCACCTCTTTAAAAAGAACCACTGAAATGTTTCTCACTCAAAAATGTGACTGTATATTAGGAACTGAAGAGATCCCAGCAGTAACCGATTCTGTGTGCTTAGAATTAGCTAGGCAGTATAAAGCAAACCAAAACAGTAGCTCAAAATCTGGACTGTGATTAAATTCTTTGTTCTTTTTAAAGGAAAAATGTTGTCCTGGAAGATAGCCATTCACATCTCAGATTCATCACTCTGCAAAATTTATGAAGGCTGTCAACTGGGGAGTCAAATCTCAGGCTTAGTTCTCCTTCATGTACTAGGAAAGATGCAAGCTTTCCAACAAACTCAGCATTAGCCAGAGATTACAGATACAGCTTTTTCCTTTTCTTGCTGTTTGTGTGGTGTCTGCAGTAAACTAGGTTATTTTCTCTGCTCTCTATATGTCAGGCTGTGCCGTTATAAATGCAATTCTACAAGTCCACTTGCATAGTCCATGGCAACTTTCTGCTGCATTTGTGTGTTGGGTCCACCCACGCTTTCTGGCTCCAAAGCTGGCAATCTCACACCTTTCTCAAGCCTTCGATGTGCTAAGCAAAACCGTAAGAGTGTCATTGCACAAATGGGTGGCCTTTAAACTGTAGTGGCTTCCATGACAGAATAGCAGCTCAAATTCCACAGCAATAGACAGATGGAAAACGGAAGTGAACTTATATTAAACTCTTACCCTCTGTATTGAAGGCTAAACATTTAGTATTTGTATTCTGGATAGAGCCTTTTTCCTTCTATGTGAAATGACGGAAAACTGAAACCCACGAAGTGTATCTCCTCAGCATCAATACCAAAGCATTCTTTCATTACTGTTATTAATTTAGTAGTGTTTTCAACACTGCTGACCCCAAAGGTTTCATCTTTAAGATCTTTAGCATGCTTCACATGTGACTTAAGGGATTAACAGAAGTTTCTAATTGATTCTGTCTTTTTAGGAATACAAAGCAGAAGAAAACTCCTAACAAAACACTAAAGTTTTCATGTAGAAAGCTCTGTATTCATGCTTACATGCAAATGTTCAGATTTTAATGATTTTGGAATGCATAATAATTTTTGTTTTACTCTCCTTGTATAACGTTTAGCACAACATGGGCTGGGCTATGACTGGAGGTGGAGAAGGTGCTACTACCTGAGTAACAAGTAACAATGAAAAAAAAAAAAAAATTAGAAAGGCAAATGGGCAAATGGATAAGTGAAAAAATGTGTTGTGAGTATTACAAGAGAGGAGTCTTACCTCAAGAAGAGGTAAGAATTGTAATCTTTGTTGTCTTTTAATAAAGACATTCTCTCATATTTTAAATTAAATCCGATTTGGATATTTGGAGTGGGGGAGAGTGCTGGATTTGGGGGTTTTGTTTTGGTTTGGGTTTTTTTATCTAGGAAAGTTGTCTTGTTTCCCACCTGGAAAACAAGAGGAAAAGATAACAATACAAAGAAGAGATCACCTGAATTTAAGAAAACTATTCTTGCATGACAGGGAGTTATAGGTCATATATGCCTGTGTGTCCAAATGCTGGTCTGTTTTCTCCCAGCTGTATCTGCTGATCTAAGAAAAGATGTTACTTGCCTTACATCTAAAAATGTAAGGAACTTACTAATGATGTAACACGAGATGCTTTAAAGATCTTTAGTAAGTTCCTTAGTAAGATAACTGAAACACTATAGGAAAAAAAAAATAAAATGCTAACTTAACAGAAGCAGTCATGGAGTATCAGATCAGTGACAGGAAAAACAGAGTACCAAAATCCTTGGTTAACATCTTGACAGTGAGGCAATTAATCAAACAAGATGGGCAAAGATATGTGACAATGCCCTTTTCAAACAGGATTGTAAATGCAAATACGATTACCATGGATAATGGTGACAAAAGGTAATTAAAGGCAGCTGTCTGTACACTGCTAGTAAATTTTAGTCTAAATCGTTTATGTCTTCCTCCACAGTTATTTTTATTATTATTAAAGATTCATGTTACTTTAGAAATACGATCTATATATTTACAAGATAATGCATGTATAAAAGAGAGGACAGCTAATGCAGGTTTCTTTATTTTACAAACTAATCAGAACTGGAGTCCATTATCTGGCCTTCAGGCCACATGCATATTGCTGCAATCTCTTTCTCTCCAAAACAGAGTGACTGCATCCAAGCCACCCACTGATACCTGTCCCTGCGTTCTGCTCACTTCTGAGCTATGGCCAGGCACTGTTTGAGAAGTAGCTTTGGCTGACAAAACCTGTGACCCCCTGAATAATTTAACAACACAGATAAAGAAGCTCCTGCATGCAAGACTAAACTCTAACATTTTTAATTTGCCAGCTCTTTTGAAAAGTAATGGGCTGGGTCTGGCTGCGATGGAGTTCACATTCCTTGTGGCATACCATATGGTTCTGTGTCTTGAGTTTGTGACTAAGTCTGTGCTGATAGCACACCTGTGTTTTGGCTGTTGTGGAGCAGTGCTTACACAGTGTCAAGATTTTCTCTTTACACACACCTCGCCACCAGCAAGCAGGGACAGCTGACCTAAACTGGCCGATGAGATATTCCATGCCATATGATGCCATATTCACCAATAAAAGCTGAGCTAAAGGATGAGGACGGGGTCACTTTTGCGGTTATAGTGCTTGTCTTGCGCAGGAACCATTACACGTGTTGAGGACCTGCTTTCCAGCAGGTGGCTGGATATCTGCATGCTGATGAGTAGTTGCTGTACTACTTATTTTGCTGTGTTTGCATGTTTAGATTTGCTTCACTTAAGTTGCCTTTACCTTGACCCAGCAGTTTTCTCACTTTTTTTCTTCCTATTTTCTTCCCCATGGAGATGTGTGGGGAGTAAGTGAGCAACTGGACGGGGGCTTAGCTGCTGACCAGCATCAACCCACCACACCTAATATTCTCAAGACCTGGTCACCTTTCCTAACGCCTTTCCATAAGATGCTCTCTCCCTTAAGCTAGCAAAATTCTCATGTCTTCCTCTTATTTGTAGAAATAGAAAGAGATATAAACAATGCTGTATGACTTGGAGAACCCAGTCACAGAGTTTGGACATTCAGGGAATCACAATGGTATGACTATCACCATGGTGATTATGACAAGAAGAAAATATTACAGAAGGGAGATCTCCAGCAGAAGAATGAGGAATATGGAGAGATGATACAGATGGATGTCTCTCCTCCCTTCTGTCTCTCCAAGTTGCTGTAATCCCAGTTTTGGTCTATTCATTGCTGGTATATAACTTATATAGCTGGATTTCAGAATACAGCCAAATTCAGACAATCCAAAGCCACAGATAATTTCAAATATATGAATAGAAAGGATAGAATTATGAATAACAAATATGGAAGGAAGTGTATCATCCCCAGTGGCAGGGGACACAGACATCAACCCCTACCTAATGGAGTCAAATTCAGAGCTTTGTCTAACTCATGGGTGACCCTCTAAATGTAGTCCCTTGAGCCTTTTTCCTGGTGGTTTGACTCTGGAAAATAAAGTCTCTCTTTCCAAAGATTTTTTGGTGAGCCCTAATGAGACAAGAGATGTTCATGTGCTAATTTAAATTTATCTGTGATGTGAATTCACTGCGTTTCACAGAATAGTGGAAAAGCAGCCTTATAATCCTTCACCAAGTAGCTTTGGACACACTTCTATGCACAGCCCCAAATCTAGCTGTGTTGAGCGTAGATGAGCACCGTTTAAGGAGGACCTGACTGAAAATCCGTGGATGTCAACTGAAGTTTTTTCATTTGTCTGCAGCAAGGTTTCATGAAGGCCTCTCTGCTGGGAGGCTTCCTGGAGTATGTATGCCAGTTAACCAAATGGTTGAAAATAGGACATGTTGGGAAAGGAAAATGGTAATGGGGATTTATAATGTGAATTTTCCTTAAAAACCGTATGTGAATCTGAAGCGTACTTCAGATTTGTTCGGATCAGAAAATCTGTCAAGGTGGAAGATGTTCCCTCAAACTGACTTTGGGGCCTCTGCAATGTTGCTAAATAAATGAAGCTATTCAGCAAGTGAACCCTGACACCTGCAGCAAATTTACAAAGAGAGGAGATACTTCAGAATTCAATTTACTTTGTATTAACTTGAGATCTGATACTCATCATCTGCTTTAACTGCTTGTTTTATCTAAACTGTTAGAGTCACATGAACAGGAAAGAAAATTAAGAGATTTCAAATTTGTTGCTCTAAGCAAAATGACTTCCTTATCTAATCTAATAAGAGGCTGGATGAGTTTCTCTGTTTTAATAATCACTGTGTTCCAAACTTCCCTTCCATTAAAAAAATTAACATAAATTGTCTGGAGAATTTATCTTACTATAATCAAGAAAGTTTTCTTCAATACCACCCTAAAACATTAAACCTGATAGCAGGCTGACAAACTTTTCTGAGAGGCCTTTCCTAGCACAGTAGAATTGTAACGATACATTTAATATTTTAGAATAAGAAAAAATAGATTTATAAAGACCAGAAGGATGTAGACATCTCAATGTCAGTAGCTGATGTGAAGTTGGGTGTGATTAGATTAGTACAAAGGCAGGAGTTTTAAGAAAAGTCTGCAAGAAGTATTGTTGATTTAGAGGGTGGCATTTGACTACTAAGTAGACATAGTATGACGTACTGAGATATAAAATCAAGGTATTTAATATTTTGGTACTCCATATTATGATCTCACATTTACCAGCCTGAGTCCAAAGCAATGCTATTTGGCTTTAGTGCTCATTCTAGAGTCCCTGAGCTTTAAAACTCAGTTGTTGCTCCTGCTGAGATTTAATCAGCTGTGTTTTTTAATGTTAACAACAGTCTATCATTCATGGAAGAGAACTTGTAAGAAAGATGATGAAGGGTAGGGAGGTCACATCCTTAGGAGGAGGGGGAAATCATGAATCTCATAAACTAAGGAGCTGATTATTTTGTTGGTACTGTATTCCTTTTGGCCTAGGTGTGTGACTGAGGATGATACAGAGACTTCACGAAGGATTAAAAAGCAGGTCATGGCTTTATTTATCACACACATAAATTTTCTTAAAACACCAAGCATAAGCAATGTTGTCTGTGAATATTAGAGGTGTACTGGTATCAAAAGATCTCAGAATCTGTAGGTAAACCTTTAAACCATTTTTTTGGTCAAGCAGTTATGATAACTACCTTGTTCTCCTAGTGCCATGTCTTTTGCTCCAGTTCATGCGCCTGATAAGAGTATGGGGATGTTTTCTCTCTGAGAGGTGGTCTTGGCTTTCTGAAAGCATAGACTCCCACTGACCCTGCTGCAAGGAATGCCACTGAAGATCTGATGAGTGAAATTGTCTTTTTTGGCAAGCTGGCTCTGTAAAGAAGGTGGAGAATCAGAGTTAGCTGACAAATCTCTCTCTGAAAGGAAACCTCTCTTTGGACTTCTGCTGCTCTAATCAATGCCTTAGAACGATTGCTACCTTCAGTTCAGCCTGATCAACAGTATATGAATAGGCAGTAGATGAGCAGTTTCTCAGCTGCCTCTGAGAACCATATGGATTTAATACATTTTTTCTGTTGCATTTGCGACTGTAGCAGTCACTAACGGAGGATTCAGTTATAGTCGTCCTCTCAGTAGCCACTTGGCAAGTAGATAGAATTCCTTCAATCTTAGCTTATTTGTCATTTTAGACTGAAAACTTTGAGTCATGACATGTTCCTTAGTGACTACAACATCTAAGTTTTTCTTCACTGAAGCCTTCCAATTTTATTGCTGAGTGATTTATTAATATTTAATAAAACTGAATACAACTTTTTTTTAAAAAGGAACAGGTTTAGCAGTCAAAATTAATAATGGAAACTACCTTTTGTAGACATCTCTACCTCTCATATGTAATATCCCTCCCTTTCTGTAAGTAAGGGCCCTTTCTGAGAAAAGGCTTTGTTCTTTGCCTGGGTAGCAGGTTGCAGAGTGATTATGCCTCACCTGTCTGTAATGACGGGCTGCCCAAAGCATCCCAGTGAAGGGTGTGCCCATAATTCTGTGCACACCTGTCTGTAATGAGGGGTGTGCCCAAAGCCTCCCCCATCTTCAGTATTGGGGAAGAAGAGATCTCTTTAAATGAGCATGGAGGGGGAAGATGGGTATGTGAAGAAAGATATGTAAGTGCTCTCATTACCACTGCAGGACAGTAGGTGAGCAGCTGGGAACTGTGGGACAATCATTAATACAGGAACAGAAAAGTCATATGGATATTTTGGACTGAAACAGCTGAAATTGCCCTCACCCACAGATTCTGTATTTTGGACAAAACAGAGTTGTCACATTCCAGTGAGTCATCCAAGATTATAGTCTTCTGAAACAAGCATTCCCCTGGTAATCATGTTTATCCTCTTGCAACAGTAGGATATCATGTCTAATAAAGGCTGTATGATTTTTCATTCATGTATTTGCAGCAAGGAACAAGAGAAAAACCTGAATCTTTGCTGTGCTGTGCTGCAACTGTGACTAGATCTGCAGATTTAAATTGTATTATGCATTTTATTGACAAAGACCTGAAAAGAGACTTGAGCTGAAGCAGTTCTGAAAGTAAGAGAAAGAGTATGGTATGGTGCCTTAGATCAGTGCAGAAAGGAGGCTATGCGAAAGGGAGAGGTGGAATTATTCAGTGTATTCCCTGTCTGATACCAGCTAGAGTGACCAGCTGTGTGAGAAAACTCCCATATGAGGCTGTAAAAACTTAAGATGCTCAGTTAAAGATCTTGGACTCAGATCGACATTTACCATGAACTTGTACGCTGCCATTACAGAAAGATATGCAATTACCCTATATGATTGTAAAATGCTGTGTTATATGACGCTTATCTCTATGCAGTATACAGTTTTGATAACTGAGTACTAGGACTGAGCTACTGAACAGACAATGGATAATTTAAAGAACATGAAAAATATAGATTGAGGGCCTTGGTGGATCCCTACTCAGCTTGTTTGACCAGCTGATCACAGACCTCCTACCAATGGCAAGCCAGAATAATGTGGGTCTTCCTGCTGCTTCTTCCCTTGCACCTGACGTTGCCACTACACAGACTTAAACCACACTGAGTAAGTTCGGATGTGATACGAAAGATGTGTAGGTTATATTGCTAGAGGTTTTGGCCATTGTTATAGGTCTAACCTGATGTCAGCCATGATAGAAAGGGCTATACATCAAGCTATGAAAGTTCAAATTCACACAACCTTAACTTCATCCAATTTTACAAACAACAATTGGGGAATTGTAAGGGCCCTTTCTGAGAAATGGCTTTGTTCATTGCCTGGGTGCCAGGCTGCAGAGTGATTATGCCTCACCTGTCTGTAATGAGGGGTGTGCCCAAAGCATTCCTCAACTTAAGTATTGGGGAAGAAGAGATCTCAGATGAGAGTAGAAGGAGTAAACACCTCAGTGGAGTGTGAACTGGCTGCAAACTTGCTTTACTACACACAGACACATTCCGGGGCAAAACTTGGATGGATAAGTGATTATATATAACCAACACAGTAAAAGATCTCATGTGAGATCTGTGCCTTCATATGCCACAACTTCCCTTGGTGTCCTAAGAGTCATGCAATGTTGCTGACTCCCAGACAGTGATCAGCAGAGTGAATCTTGTAATGATAACCCTGGCTGTGATTTCTGGTCACACAAATGCTAAATTATACAACTGTGGCAGTTTAAAGGGGTTTGAAAATAAGAATTAAGTGAAGTTGTGTCCACTAAATGGTCCGTTATATTGCCATGAAATGTAAAATGGCTTCTGTGAAACTGAGAAATAGGCCTCTTGGTTTTTAGGGATGAAAAATACTGTGTAATCGTAAGATAATGCATTAGTTTAGGAGAACATAGGCTGCAGCCATGGTATGGAAAATTAAAAGGTTCAGAACTCAGGAGTTAGTTTTAACATTTAAACACATATATGTTGTTAAATAGATACATACATGTTATATATACATATATGTATACATATATATGCATATTGTAACATATAAATAGATATAACATGGATTTTAACATGATACAGTTTCATACATATATTCTTTCCAAACTTTTTGTAAGTCACCTACTAATGATACTTTCAAGCTAGACCACAAAACCAAGGCTACAAAATTCACACATGTAAAATATATAAGGCTGTATCATATCGTTGCTTGTCTCCAGAACAGTATCTTTCAGGTCGTTACCAACCATAGTGAGACTTGTGAGAAAACTGCAATAATTAGCAACATCTATTCATATGTAAAGGAATATGCAGTTTACTCACCAGAGTCTTTTGAATGTAAAGCAATCATGTAAAGATGCATCTCGGTGTAGTTTAAAGGAAAATACCTTCATGAACTGAATATCTCTGTTCTGTTTAACTATCTGGAATAGATCCAAATTTGCTTTGAAAACTAGGTAAAAAGCATCACAGGTACTCCTGAAACAATGAGTACAGAGTAATTTGAATATCTGCTGGAAACAGTTTAAGGTAAGAGAAAGCATTCAACACCATTCAGGTATATAAAGGATATGACCACCTTGAACCTGTGATGTCTTTAACTTCTTCTGGCTTCAGGATTACTAAGCTAATATTCAGTGTAACACAATGTTTGGGGGTTTTGCTTTTTGGTTGTTTTTTTTTTTCCTTTTTTTTTTTTTTTTCTTCTAGAAGATTTAGTGCTGAAATTCTATTGTTTTGTATGTTCATCAAAACCCAGGTCGCTAATGCAGATCTTTGGATCCAAAATTCAAGTACACAGTTTCCTATTGCATTTTGATCATATCGTAGTTCAGATGAAAAATATCACTAGGGAAATGTTGAAGCTTTCAGGCTACCCACTCACAAAACAAACAGTGTCCAAAGCCAGCTCCTGGAGGGATCCACATTGTATATATGTCTATATATGCCAATATATTTTCCACTAATGGGCTTTTATCCTGATCAACCAGAAAAGGGAACAGCATGAGTCTGTTGGTGCTTTTTGTGTTTGCATGAATGTTGTTTGTGTTTCTGTCTGAGCTGATCCGTGTGGCTGGCCGTGTATATCTATATATGTGTTGCTTACTTCTGTCTGTGTGCCTATTGGGAGTATGCGTTCAGACTTGCTAGTGGCTGAAGGTGGGGACATGGAGCTGGAGCAGCCTCACCTCTGTTGGACTACCAGATCCACCCACCCCTTCAAAACCACAGGACAATTCAGCCTGGAAAGGACTGCAGGACATCTCTAGCCCAGCCTCCTGCTCAAAGTAAGGTCAGCTATGAATCAGACCAGGTCACTCAGGGTTTTTCTCCTTTCAGAACCTGAAAGTGCCTCTGGGCAACTTGTTCCAAAAATTGGCTACCCTTGCGGTGAAAAAGTTTTCCACTGTAGCAAGTCAGAGCTGTGTTCCTTCCCGTCTCTCTGTACTGTTTTTGGCTGGGCTAGAGTTAATTTTCTTCACAGTAGCTGGTATGGGGCTGTGTTTCGGATATGTGCTGAAAAAAGCGTTGATGATTCAGGGATGTTTTAATTATTGCTGAGCAGCGCTGACACAGAGTCAGGGCCTTTTCTGCTCCTCACCCCACCCCATCAGCGAGCAGGCTCGGGGAGGCGGGGGGGGGGGGGGGGCACAAGAAGCTGGGAGGGGATGCAGCCAGGACAGCCAACTGCACTGTCTAAGGGGATATTCCAGACCATATGACATTGTTCTCAGCAATAAAAGCTCAGGGAAAAAAGGAGTTGGGGGGAGAGCACATCTGGAGTTATGTCTCCCTAAGTAAACGTTATGTGTGATGAAGCTCTGCTTTCCTAGAGATACCTAACACCTGCCTGTCAATAGGAAGTAGTGAAGGAATTATTTTGCTTTGTTTGCACATGCAACTTTTGCTTTACCTATTAAACTGTCTCTATCTCAGCCCATGAGGTTTCCCACTTTTACAGTTCTGATTCCCCTCAGGTGGGATGGGAGGGAGAGTGAGCTGCCACACGAGGTTAAACCACAACACTCTCCCATACAAAACCAAATGTTCTTCTTACAAGATTCTTTTTGAAGTTTCCTTCCAACATTCAAATAGCTTAAAGTACTTTCCAGCAGCTGATTGTTATGACATGTGGCCTGGTCCACCACTTGGCTATGCTAAGGATAACTTCTTAGTAAACAATATGTTGTCTGTTACATCAGCAGAGTTTCATGTATGGTTTGGGGCTTACTAGGCTAAGCCACAACAACCAATGCTTCAGGGTTGCAATGAATATTCTGAACTCTTCCCTTTATGTGCAATATTGGCTAAATAGCGGCTTCTCTCTTGCTTTACAACTTAGACAGACGTCCACGATCTTGGCAGGTTCAATGCAAGTTCTTGTTGGCAAAACTGTCATATATGCTTACAGGTTCAGATGGAGACTCCTTCCATTTGCATTTGAGGTTTCAGACATGTGAATGGAAGGATCATAAACTTGTATTTACTATTTGATGGAAAAAGGGTACAGGAAAGCAATCCAATAAATATTTTCAATTAGAGTCCTGGACATGTTATACCTACTATTTCCCAGTAACCCACTTTCATAAGCAAAAATAATAGAGGCAATTAATACTACTTGAAAGTAAACTCTCCATCAGCAATTCCTAAAAGCCTTGGCCTAAAGAAATTATATTCATAAGACAAATGATGCACGATTAGTAGAAATTGTTATTTTAGGTTTCTCAAGCTAGCAGGCAACCTATGTTTATACAATAAAAAGCTGGCTTCCAATCCATTCTTCTCCAGAGCTTTTTTTCATTCACCTAACAAGTTACTTCATTGTTGATCCCATGATACCTCTCTGACTCCATCTGTTCTTCATTATTGACAAATGGAAATCTAAAGTTACATTAATGACTCAAGTATTTCTAGATTTAGAACAACTTTAAAGGTCTCATTTCTAGCTAAAAAAAGCTGGAATGACACCAGTTTTTGTGGTTTACAGACAATCCAGCAGTTTAAAGGAATTCGAGCCTTTTACAAGGAAGAATAGTGGACACAGGGAAAAAAGGTGTTTGAAAGTCTGGTGCTGTCAGGCTATTTTGGCATTCTACCTCTGTGCTTTATTTTGTGAGGTTTTTGATCACTGTCTGAGTGTGAAGCCTTTGTTTTTCTGAAAAAAATTGTCACATAAATATAGGTATTACAGATGAAATAAGCCTATTAGATCATTTCATCCCTTTCCTTGTCAGTGCAAGAACATTTCATATGGTAAATTATCTACTGGTGACCGAGACAGAAAACAACTCAATTTTGTAAAAAAATAAATACATATAAAATAATAAAGACCCAAATCAAACCAAACCAAAACACCACCACCCTCTCCCAGCAGAGATTTTCATTCTGAATCAAAAGACCATTTGAAACTCATGAAAGAAGAGAAAAGATATAGAGACACCAATACAAAGCCAGTTCCCACCAGTGTGAAAACACACTGGGAATTTGGAAAACTTGAACTCCTCTTTCTTGCAATGGAGGGATTGGAATACACCTTTGCAACATCCTGGCTAAATGAGAAGGCTGGTAAAAAGTCTGAAGAGTCGCGTCTCCCTTAAAAGACTGCCTGTGTTTGAAAAGAATGTACAGTTTAAGATGTCTTTATTTTCTAGTTTAATTCTACCAACACTAATTTGCAGTGCATCTTATTTAATCTTGGTTATAGGCTAAGACCACCTTAAATAATTCCTCTGCATCCCTGATGTTTATAGCCTTCAAATGTATCTAGACAGTTAACATGTCCCTTCCCCCTTCCTCCCTCCAGTCATTGCCTGGCAAGTAATACATATTTATTTCTTTTAATCTTTCACTCTAAGTCAATCCTTTCAGCCCCTTAATAATTTATGTTGCTTTTCCTTGAATTTCCTCCAATGTGTCAAGATTTTTTCTAATAATGTGAGGCCCTGCATACTTTATTCTAGACGTATACTCAACTGTTGACATGGGGAGACATAGAAGGAGGAGAGTATCAGTAGCTTGTTTGCTTCTTTTTTTGCATGCTTGAAGTTTGTGGGGTTTTTAGAATACCAGTAACAAATCTTGTTATTTCTCTACTTATAGAGAGTGTACAAACTGTATAAATGTACCCGCACAAACAATGGAAATATGAAAATTATTTCATGTCGTGCCCTCTTGAAAGATCACCTGACAGCAAAAGACTGATAAACAAATCAAAGCTACAAACACAACTCAGGCAGGTATCTGACAGCTGTGGCATCTCCAAACGTAGAACTCTTCTCTCCATGTTGGTGATCTTACAAGCATTCAAAGAGGTCCTCAGGTGAATATGGCTTAGTAGTTTCCAATCTTGGAAGGTGGTATACATATATACAAACCTGAGATGTACCAAACATGACAAAGTTAAACATTCTCTACAGAACTTGGGTCTTAGGTTATGTGTGGGATTTAAAAGGCAGTGCTTGATTTCACAAGGCAGTTTTGCAGCTCAGTGTTGATGCCAGTTCTGATGATGGAAAGGAACTCCTTCATGTCTAGACTAGCCAGACCTTAGGGAGGCTTACCAAGTGATTTTAGGATCAATACAAGATCAGGCTTTTCACCGGACAACAGCTGTTTAAAGCTGACCATGCTGCTGGAGCAGCGTGAGATTTGGTCCTTGTGAGTGACCATATCACCAACTGGGGAGATGTCTCTGGATGACCTTAACTCATTCTCAGGTGATGAGACACAGGGACCACTGGAGAAACGTTGCAGTGTGTTGGGTACTGAGACCAAAAAAAGAGCTAGTTATTAGCATCTAGCTGAATGTATTGGTTAGTGGGTTCAGATTGCCAGCGCAAACATTACTTCAATGGTTAGTGACAATTAGAAATAAAAGTTTTTCAGAGTGAAGAATGTACCTGAACAAACAGCAGGAAATCACAATTTGTTCCCACTTTCAGCATCTTCATAGATGTTCGTAAGAGTTATTTAGTGATATTTGTTATTATATTAAGTAAATTGCGTGATAAAAGAGACTTACCATGTCTAAATACACCATCTGCTCAGCTACTCAGCATCTCTCAGTTACCTCCTAAACGGTATTATCATTCTCAGCTGCAGGAAACTCACAACAACAAAGTGCTTACTGTTTCTCTGCTAAATTGACATTAAAATACATGCATCTCAGGTGCTTTGGGAAAAACATAAAATAATCCATCATAAAGCTTCATTTCAGTTACTTAGGAAAGTTTTGGTTTGAGTTGTGCCTTTCCATTTTTAAATATTTATAGGTGTAAATTAGTATACATTTCAAACCATAAAGGATTTATATTGGAAGAGTAACATTTCTAATTTCTTGCAAGTAAATGATTATTTTATTAAAAAAAAATTGTTAAGATTATTCTTTCCATCCAATCTATTACAATTACCTAGAGGGGGGTTTTATTCCAAATACTTTAAAATTAGTTTTTGTCCATGGTATTGGGCAATACTGAAAGGATAACCTTGATGACACCAGTAAATTTTACACCCTTCAACGCAAAAATAAAATAATCTGCTGTCATGAGGGAGTCTCTTCTGCAATAATCCATCAACCTTCTGAATATGGTTTTCTACTACATTAAATCTTATATGCATTCTAAAAACACACCAATTTCCTTTGGCAAAATGTTGACTATTTTGATTTTTTCAGTCTCAAGATTTCTTTGCTTGGTTGTTTCATTTGTGTTTGTATATTTATCTAATAATTAGATTTTAGTGTTTTATTTCCCAGAGTTCAGTAATTCTTTTATTTATCAGCAGTTTGTAGCATATGACTATAGAATCATAGAATAGTTTGTGTTGGAAGTGACCTTTAAAGGTCACCAGTCTCCATGTGGACATTGAGCCATTGACCCTCTGGATGTGACCATCCAAACAATTCCTCATCCACCGAACAGTCCATCCATCAAATTCACATCTTCCAATTTAGTGAGAAGGGTGTTGTGGGAGATCATGTCAAAGACCCTAGAGAAGTCCAGATAGACAATATCCGTAGATCTTGCCTTGTCTGCTGATGGACTCACTCCATCACAGAAGGCCACTAGGTTGGTCAGACAGGACTTACCCTTGGTGAAGCCATGCTGCCTGGCTCAAATCATCTCCTGTCCTCCGTATGCATTAGCATAGCTTCTAAGAGGATCTGGTCCATGATCTTCCAAGGCACAGAGGTGAGGCTGACAGGTTGGTAGTTCCCAGTGTCCTCCTTTCTATCCTTTTCAAAAATGGGTGCAATGTTTTCTGTTTTGCAGTCACCTGACTGCCATGACTTTTCAAATACCACATCCTTCCAAGCCACTTTCCATGATATTTTCTTTATTTGTTCTCTGTCCCTTCATTCACTATAGTTTTATTACAGCAAGCTGCTGTAGCCCAATTCTTTACCTTTCTGATTTTCAAATAGATTAAAAATGTACTTCCACAATGCAACTGTCTTTTTTGTACAGTGACACCACATTTTAGTGTATTAGTGCCACATCATTATCCTAAAGCACTTCAGCAGATCTACAGTGTGTACAATGTATGAAGGACATAAATATGCCTAATATTGATAGCTGTGATGCTGCACCAGTCCATCCCATCTATGCCCCAGTTTCCTCTTTCAAGGTATATCTAACCTTGCTCTTTTTCACTCTCTGAATATGTTCATTTTTGTATTTAATCTGTTCCTCTAGGAAATTTAATGACTGGAGAAATTTGTCATTTATACATGAAAATTTCTTCTTAAACAATGTATCATATTTATATAACAATTTACATTTCAGAAGATTTTACAGATATTAACTAATTAATCAAAGATACCTACATAGAATAGAAAAGAAAATTTTAGTATCTCAATTCTAAACAGACAAAACTGAACAGAGATTTAGGTGAGTTGCTCAAGGCAACATCAAAAATTAGTGGCAGATTCAGAATGATGACTCTATATTTCATGGGCAACACTTTTGTGTTCAAACATTTGGGAAGCATTTCTTCACTGCACTTCAATCCCAACACCTATGAGAGCTTCCTTACAATTTATCACATGGCCCTGAAACACATACAGTGATTTTGATATTTGACAAATTATTTCAGCATTGCTAATCTACAGAAATCAAAGCTTTATGTTCTTGGACAATTTGCACATCTCTCATTGAAAACCAGAAAAAGTACATGCAGGTGAGGAAGACCCCAATTTATTGGATTCAAATTCTTTGCCATATATAATACAAACTAGTTATATTTTCTTTCTCAGAGTTCATGTGATTGTGCATGTGAATTTTGAAGGATGCAAAAATTTAACTAATGCCTTTTTAAAACCCCACCTTCCTCAAACATGCCTGATAAGTGTCATGTTCTTCAGAACACACAGATGAGTTCAACATTTGCAAGGGGGGAAAAATATCAGCATGTCCATAACGTCAACCCATAAGCAAGATACAAAGTTCTTTTTCTTAAGACCTGTAACCCCCTTGCCAATTACTCTTCCTACCAGTAAGTGGAGCACAAGAACATAGGAATACCTTGCCTAATCCAGTATCCTTTCTCTAGTAGTGGCCACTTAAGAAACTTTGGAAAATGCATTAAAGCCTGTCCCCTGGAAGGCTTCATTCTGTTAAGATGTCATTGATCTCTCAAGACTGAGGATTATAACTGCTCTCAAAGCATTTTTTTAGCATTAAGTATAATAACTCTGTCTCCTTATCAATAAAAGCAAGCAATTCTTTTCTGAGGCCTAGTCTACACTTAAAACTGTGTTCAGTGAGGACTCTGACCATCTTAAATCAAGTTTCTAAGGGGAAAAAAAAAACCCAATACCCTAAGAAAAATAATCTTTTGAACTTATTTTATTTTGTCCTCTGAGGAAGAAGCCACTTGTACAGAAGTGTTTTCTGACTGGTGCGCATTGTTTATCTACTACTGGGTTCAAATACAGCGTTGGCATCAAAGAGCAGTGTGATCACAGACTGAACCTGGACACATATAAGGGACAACTCCTTGCATAACAGAGCTGTGTACCTGAGGGGATCCACTGGAATAAACTTCAGCCCCTCTCTTTTGTTGATTTCCATGCAAACGGCAGGAGGAAATGAAGCAGAACATTGCACACTTACTTCTTGTTCTGATGCAGTAGTTGCACAAGGCCAAGCTCTGCATCTGTGTGCACAAGGCATGAATCCTCCCTTCTAGTACTGGCAGAGTGTTTGGCATCCTGTGGCAATGTTTTACACAATCTAAATAGGAGGCACATGAAAATATGACGTGTTTAAATCTGTTGTCTATTTCAATGAGTAGCCCTTAGGTTTTGTGTTCTGAGATGAGAAATGCTTTAGACGTTTTCTCTACAGGGCTTGATCTTGTATATGGCTCATGGAAGCAATTTCCAGGCATATGAAAGGCATAAAGGTGGTTGGGGACAGTCAGCATGGATTTTGACACAGTACACATCATTGTATGGTTAGATATGTTTTAGTTATAGTTTAGATAAGAAGACCATAAGTTGGGTGGAAAACTGGCTGGACAGTTTTACTGAAAGATATGTGATTAGAGGCAACCAACAACAAACCTTCGAACTCAGCAGTAAGAAGCCCAACTGGTACCAAGCTAATAGTTCCTCATGGATTAATACTGGATTCATTACTGTTTGTTCTCAGCTGATGATGGCATGAAGTGCCCTAGCCTGGAGAAAAGGAGGCTGTGTGAAAGGCATATGAAATCTGACTGCAGTCATCCTAAAAGAGAGGTTATGAAGGAGAGACAAACTTTCCTCAGAGCTGTGCAGTGAATGAGCAAGACACATTGGGCAGGAATTGCAAGAAGGGAATCAGTTCTTCAGAATGCAAGTGGTTAAGAATTAAAACAGCTCATCCTGAAAGGCTGTTGAACCTCCACTCTTGGAATTTGACTGGACGAAGTTCTGCACAATCTAAACCTGGAGATTTGCTCACTTTTCAGTGAAGCGTTGGACTAAATAACCTCCAGAGATCCCTTCCAACTTAAAGTTTTCTGTAGTTCTACACATTTCATGTGTCTCCTCCATCTAAGTATCTAATTTTTATTTTTAACAATCCCAGTCTTTCACTTTTTGACATCTGTCTTGTGATCCATCCCCAGGTAAGAGGCAATACTTACTTTTTGTGGTTTGCCTGAAATATTTCTCTGGTTGAGAAGAGTGTGGGCACTCCACAGAAGCAGGTACTTGTTCTATTTTGTAATCTTTAGCCTTTCTCTGTATCTGGGAGATACTAATCTTTTCTGAAATCAGTCTCATTCTTTGCCTCCAGCCCAACTTTCTGGCCCTCATACCTCTGTGGGACTCATGAGCCAATCTCCTGTGCTCAGCATGGTTTACAGACACCGCTCACTCCACCTTCTAGACTATTGACTTTGCCATCTCTTTTGCTGAACATTTACAGTTGCATTATTTAGAAAATTTGACCACGTTGGGCATGAACTGAGAATGTGATTCCTCTTGTGTTCTGTATTGACTACATATACTTGGAGTACCAGAAATCTGTTTACTCTCCAAAAGCTTGATGAGGAATTAACCAAGAGTTTACAGCTCTAGCACAAGAGAATCACAGCCATACTGTAATGGGTTGCTGAGGTGGGCAACACGCAACAAATTTATTCCTTAGAAAAAACAAGAAGTAACAAAGGGTGAGTCTGTCTCCCATAATTTTCTCTGAGGTACAGCATCCCTTGGGGCACCCTAATCAAGCCTGTAGAAAGTAATAATAATAAAAAAAGCCATCTGTATGACTTCATAACTGTGAAGGGAGTCACTATGTGATCTGACACCTCATAATCTCTTTGTGGAGGGATGGCTTTATTAATGAATGCATTATATTTTTGTCACACACTGACTGTTTTCAGGCAATTAACCACTGGAGAAAAAAAAAAGGAAATTAAAAGCAATTGCCTTATTTTTTGTCTGAATGTGATTAACTGAAAAGACCATATAGTATACAGTATATTAACAAAAATATCCTATGAATATTTACCAGGCATACTTAATCAACTGAGAATGCATGGCAGTCAATGAATCACTCTTTTTCTGAGACCTCAGGTACTCCTAGAATAATGTGCTGAAGCAGGCTGAACTATTGAAATGTCCTGTTGGGTCAACTACTAATTTATCACAAAATTCTAGGGTCTACATGTGCACAGTAGATGATGAACTTGAAAACAAACTTTACAGTCTATTGAGTATAAAAAAAATAATCTGGAAACGTTCTAAACATGATAGCTTTATAGATCTCATGGGCAATAAATGTTTCCTTACCACCTGGAGTATAACACATACAGACATACACACATGAACCCTATACCAATTCAGGTACTAGATCATCATGTTTTCCAAACAGCCTCTGTGACCTCCTGGATATTTAACACATTTCCAAATTATCTATCTGCATCTACTTTAGGAAATTTTAGAGATATTATATGACCTGCAAACTCTAAATCTTAACACTGAGATAAATTCACAGTCCTCATCAAGTCACTTGAACTTGAAGTGTTATAGTTGGTAACAACACAGTTTAGTACAGTTCAATGAAAGGAAGGTGAATCTGAGTAAGGTTAGAGAACCTGTTGCTTCACAACTGGATGCTGAATAATCAGATGAGGCCACAGCCAAATTACAGCAACCCTCAAGGGTTCAGGTATATTCTACCTTTTAGTGGCAATTGTGGGTCATTATGTTATAACAACATGGTGGATCTCGGTATTACAATTTGCTTAATCTTTGGCTTTGACATTCACCGCCAGCTGGGGTTGCATGACTGTGGTAAGCAAAGGTCCAGACATGACAGATTTGGATGAGTAAGGATTCTCTCACCTTAACAAATCTTTGACTCTTGCAATCAAGACAGCTTACAGATCCCTTCAAATCACTGAATCCTTTCTTAACATACGAGAAGTTTTCATCAGAGCTTTGTCTTTGGTGCCTTAGTTTCCTCACTTACACTATTAGCAACACATATATCTTTATAACACTATAATATAATATTATGACTGATGGGTTAAATATTAAGTTTATTAAACTGAAAGATAAAAGGGTTGCCCCAGTGAGTACTTGCCTGGAGCAACAGTATAAATTGATGTCTTTCAGTCACGATGTTGATATATATGTATGCACACTTAAACCTTTTCATCATAAAAACACTTCAATCCTGCTTTATGGCAATGAGTTTCAATACTGTATCTGTTTTCCTCTAGAGCTAACATTCTAAATTGGAGTTAAAGTAAAAAGCAGAGGAAGAGAGGAAGGAAAAAAATATTATCCTCTTTTGATGAGCTAGCTAAGCAGCAAAGAGCTTCATGAATTATCAGATTGTATCATCACAGGTGCATAATAATTTCCATTGAATTCAGCTGCAAGCAGTGAGAAGATATTTAGTTCATATATGAGCTCAAAAGTGTACTTTTTGCCAGATTGCAGCAGTGTTCTCCCATGCTGAGGCAGACAATGAAACATGCAGTCAATCCAAAACCACACACACACATATTTAAAAAAAAAAAAAAACCAAACAAAAACCACAAAAAATGAAACAAGACCCTACTTAGAAACACATATAATTTCTACTACCTGCAGTCAGGTGTAATTTTTACAATTCCTACAGGCAATGAAATCAGTGCCTGGTACCTAATACCTGATAGCATACTGTAACCCTAAATCTGACTTCCAGAATGACCTTTCCTAATCCTCATTTGCTTTAGAATCTTTTGTTTCTACAACATTACCAGTTAAAGATCTCTCATGAGAAATTGGATGTATTGGTAGGAATCCTTTGATAAAAGAGTATTTGCAGAAAAAAAAGATTAGGAGATAGTAAAATTCTCATGGGAGCTTCAGAATTAGCTTTATGAATTCAGAAATAGAATTAAATTTAATGAGACTTAGCTGCTGAAAAGCTAGGTAGCAATAAAGTGCCATTATCTTTGTGAAAGCTTTCTGAAGTCATAGAATCACTGAAAAACAGGGCTGAAAAGGAATTCAAGGGATCATCCAGGGAAGAGAGGAACCCAAGGCAAGATAAGTTATTGCTATTTCTTTTTGACAGGTGTTTTAGAGCTTCCTCTGAAAGAGACCAAATGAGGGAAACACCAAGATTCCTGAGGTAATCAATACTAATATTAAAATGTGGGGTTTTTTCCTGATGTCCAATCTAATTTTTTCTCCATATTCATTGTCTTAGCCTCCATAAATTTTAAGCATGGGTTATTTCTTCCTTTATTTCAAGAGCTTACTGTCATGTGTCTCAGTCTTCTCATTTGTAGATTCAAACAGTTTGTGTTTTTTTGCTGTTTTGCTGTTCGTGTGTTTTCTAGATCTCTCCTTTGCTTTTCTCCAATTAGGTCAACTCACAGAAGTGCAATGCTGGAAACTAGCTAGTACTCAGACTGAAGTATTCTCAGTGCATAGTGCGATTTAAGCACTGCTTCCTGACTCTTGCTTGATATCAGAGCTATACCACAGTTTATTAATGTTAATAAAGCATTTACTGTCTGCTGCCACGTGGTGACTGCACCCCTCTTACAGCCTTCAGATGCTCCTTGCAGAACTGCTATACTCATTAGCCATTCACCATCCTCTATCTGCCCTTCTTTTCTGCCTGAAAACAGAATGTCAAAATTCCTCCTGCCATTTCCTCCTCCCCTGCCCCAGTTTATTTCTTCAATTTGAAAAGGTAATTTTCGACTGTAATTTTACCTAAAATGTGCTAAGGGTCCCTCTCGACTTTTTACATCTGCATACTCAGTAAGCCGGCTCACTGTTTGTTGTGATCCGAAGTTGTTAATTCTGATACTGAACACCACAGCATTTAGGATGGATCCCTGAGAAACCCAGTCAAGACGGATGTTAAGTCTCATATCGCCTGACTTATTCCATTTGTCCTACATGGCCTCTGAGAAAAAGCAGGACCCTGGAATCAGACCTGCTTGCTCAGGACTACACTCCTCCTCGAGCTGACTTTACAAATTTCCTTCAGAGCACGGTGGTGTGGATGGATACACTCACCAGCTGCATTCATTTGTTGATCAAAGTTCTCCACTCTGCCGCAGACCTCTGCTATTTAATCAACTCCACATTTCTCAGGGGTAATGAACACAGAGCACGTGTATCTCATAAAAAAAGAAATGAGTAGACTATCATCACTTTTTTTCACATGGATGCTTTTTCCACCAAGGTGCTGGATGGTCTGTGGAGATCCCAGATGTTCCCTTTGGACTGGCTTTTTCTGAAGAGAGTAACCTGTGTATTCTGTTTTGAGGGCACAAGATGTCTCATACTGGTAATTGCACACAATTTATTTAAACAGAGGATGAAATCGTCTTTCAAGTTAACCCTCTCAACAGCATGGTTGTTTGGTTTGTTTGGGTTTTTTTAAATTTATTTATTTAAATTATTATCTTCCTAACCTCTGCCTCTGAGCACTGTCCTGTACCTCTAGTCACCATTTCTGCCAGGACCTCGTAAAAGTAAGACAAAATCAATTAGTTGTAACCTTTACCATTATAAAATACACAAAAAAAGATGCTAGTTTTAATTCTCGTGGAAATGTTTAATTTCAGAAGGTGAAGACATATCCCTTGGACTGATATTTTTTTTTCTGCCTTCAAGGAGGTGTTAGCTATTCAAAAGGTATTTTTATTGGGCATAGAGGCAATTATGTCTCACCAAAAGTAGTCCTAAATTCTGGGTTTGGTATGTTTTATTTGTTATTTTTTAAATATAAGGACCTGTTTATTTAACAAGATGTCCAAGCTGTTTTATTGTTTGTAATACTGGCAATATTAATGTCTGGGTGAAAAGGGAAGAAAATATTTATTAAGTCTCAATTTTTTTCCTGTATTTTCTTCCTAAAACCAGATCATCCTTTGCCATTTTCTAAGCTAAAACCATTTTTACTTTAATACTGTAAATTTTTCAAAGTCAAAAGGCTTTGCAAAAACAGAACAAGCTCAATAATGGTTTCAAAATTACACTGAAAAAGAAGCAAGATAATATTTTTTGCTTAAAATTGAATTTGGGTATTTAGAGCTTCCTTTTTTTATTTTTGATCTAAAGAAACAGTTTTTTAAAATTCACTTTAGATAACATGTAGCAAACAGTGAACTATATGAACATATTTCAAACTTGTTCATAGAAACTTCCTCAGGAAATGTCCTTCATCTCAGTGCAGTTGTTAAGCCTTCAGTGAACTCAAGTAAGCATGAATGTTGTGGTTTTGCAATATAAATATTTAAAGCAGCAAGTTGAATAGAGAAAAGGGAATTAAATTTTAGTTCTTACAGTGTATATGGCACAAAACAAATATTTGTGAAAAATGAAAAAAAAGCTTTTTTCATTAGTGTGGGGTGGTATTAAGATCCTGGAGGTTGATGGAGGTTGCATTGTCTATGTTTGAATTCCTTAATCTCCACAGTTTCATGTTATGAAAACAGACAAGCTAGAGGTGGAGTTGTAATAGGTCATTGAGGTGACCTGTTTTAAATATCGTGATTCTTTGAATATCATGACTTAGTAATTCACTTGAGTAGCTGCTGATTTTTACCTGAAACAAAATTTCAGGATATTACCTGACTTGACAAATGACAAGCTCAGTTTTGACTGAAAGATACACCTGCCTTCTCATCTAGCAGAGCAGCTACTAAATCCTGTTGTTTTTTTTATATTTAAACCTGGCTGTCCTTGAAAGGAACATTACTATTAACCGTATAACCTCCTCTGCCCATGGGGCAGGTAACCAGCAATGGATAAGCTGAAACACATTTTGATAATGTTGAAGCTGATAAGGAGGTCACATTTTAAAGGGGCCTCAGAATTACAAGGAGAGGTGATTCGTTTCAGAGGCTTAAGAAAGACAGAAGGCAAGTGAGAGCTGATGGAATGAATGGTAATCACAGTGAAGAGACGTGGGGGTGTGAAGAGGCAGAGTATATCCATGATGGGAAGAAAAGGAGCCACAAGCTGGGGAGATCCAAGTCTTCCAAGACACCATTTAAACATGTTGAAGGAAGTGAAGGACCGATGGATAAATCAGGGCAGAAGAGGATACTGATCTGTGACAGCTGAAGTAATCCAAAGTATTTTGATTTGTCATGATTTTACATTGTGTACTTCAAGCTCTGTCTGTTCCCAGAGACTTTAAACTGTCATTGGGCACCTGGCCCAAGCAGCAGTCCCTGACATAGTTCAATTCACTAACACAGATGTAGCTAGAGAATCTCTAAATTGTACCTCTACATGGGTGCAGCATTCCCAGTTAATATGCTTTTCCTTCTTCTTAACATCTTCTTTGGGGGATAGTTGTTAGGTAAGATTATCATTTTTCATTAATTATATGTCTGCAGTAGGTGAGGAGAAAAGCTTGGGTATTGTGCTTTGCTGTAAATGTTCAGTAAGTCATAAGAGAACAATATTTTTTTTCAGAACTTGGCTAATGATTTTTGCAGGGCATTTGCAAGATTTCAGCATATTTGAGGCTGGCACGACTGCTGGCAGATTATCAGTAATTTGGACAGCATCATATTTATTTCCTTGGAGTCAACATTTTTTGGCCAAGAAACTGAGGAATGATGCTGAGTAAATGGAAGGTGATGTGTCCTCTTTCAGTATTTTTATGGAAGATACTTGCTTTTGCTCTTTTTAATCATAAGAAAGAAAAGTAAGGAGAATAAGCTAAAACTCACAGCTGCTTAAGAAGAATTTCAAAGGCTGGGAGTAGGCAGCATTATGAAATTTATCCACTGTACCAGGACTAACAACTCTTTTGGAAGCCTGTTGTGTTAATTTTCCCCTCTGCTACTGTTACTAGTACAGAGCAGATCTTTGTCTCACTCCACTGGCTGTATCAAGTATGCTGCTACTTCATCTACTTCTTCCTAGCATTGTATTTCAAATCCAGAGACACCAGGTTTGGTCACAGCAGGTGGATTGCAATCATACTGGTGTCTTCTATGACAATTACAGCTATTGAGATTTATATCCCAAAGTTTGCAATTTTGCAACAGTTTTACCTGCTAGTAGCAGTGTTCAACCTCTCTTAAAGTATGTGTGTGGGTTTTGTTTTTTTTTTTTCTTTCATCTTAATAGGATCTTTTACTAGAAAAGGAATGAAGAATGGCACTTTCCTGTTATACCCCTTTTGGCATTTTTTTCATTGTGATTTTTATTAAGGTTTTTTGTATTTTATTTTGTAAAAGATAACATTAGGATTATCAAAATATTTGTACAGTTTCAACAGATAAGGTGAGATGCCTTATTTTTGAATGGCTAATAAACACAAATCTCTCTTTTAATTATGTCTAGTGAAGGGCTCTGAGGAAATATTAGTAAGAAAGCAGGTTTTAACATCATTGTGTTGGCACAGTTCCAGTTGCTTATGTTCACCTGAAGAAAAATAATCCTGGAACATGCATTTTTGAATGACATGATCGCACATTTGTGTATCAAAAGAGCATTCATGGAATACCATTTGCTTCAGGTTGATGGGTGAAAGGGCAAGTATGCAGTTCTTATTGCTGTGCAGCTAATGGCATCATTTCAAGGATTTAGTTTAGAGTTGGTAATGAAACCAAATTACCTCAAATACAGAAGGTGATTCTGCTGTCTTTCAACGGAAGTCATTAGCAAGTAAACAGAACAAGATATTTTGTAGAAAAATGGATAGTTTTTTCCCCTAAGGTCAAGAATCCTGAAGATAGTGAGTGATGCAAGAACACTATAAATAGCATGAAATGTGACATTTAAAAGAAAATATTGTGGGCTCTCCCTGTCTTTTTGTATAAATGATGACTACTTCTAGGTAGTTTTGTTGTTGTTTACCTGTTTGCTTCCTTGTTTGAATAGAAGCTGCAGCCGTTACTGTAAAAAACCCTAGCAAACAAACAAACAAAAAATAAAAATCCATCTTTCATTAAAATGTCTTGGTTTGGTTGTTGTTGTTTTTTTCTCCTTTGAAGAGGTATTGGTAACTAATTGAACCACTTTTACCACTTATTAAGACTGGTGATCCACATGGCAAATTCATATTAAACAATTCGCAATTTTAGACCAGAAAACCACTGAAAATTAATCATCCATGGAGTGTTGAACTGAACAACTCTTTGAATCTCTGAAAAAGATCACCAGTCTATTAGACTTCTATAATGTAATTATTATATATATAACTGTATAATTCATAAGCTTTAAATTAGATCAACCATCTATTAGGCTTTATATAAATGAAAACGTATTCATCAGATTAAAAAGTAATAAAAAAAGAAATTAACCAAATTTGGAATTTACCATCCTACTAAAGAGAGCAATTAGTATTTTAGACTTTCAAGAACAATGGATTTAGCTGGTATTGTCTCCTCTGATTTTTACAGGCAGTTGGATGGGTTTGTCCTATTTTAATTCTTAGATCAAATTCTGAACTCGGTCACAATGACAACAAATCATGTATAACTGTGGTTAATTTAAGTTTCTCCTATTTTGCACACATAAAAGTGGCAGCTGAACCAACTACGATGATCTTTTCACACAAAATCAGAATAAAAAAACCCAACATGTACCTTATACTGTAAGGTAGATAGGTCCACACATAAAAACTGTCAATCCAACTTTTGATTTTTAGGAAGAAAAACTTTTTATATTAGTGAAGTTAAAATCCAACTTTCTGGCTGATTTTAGTTTTACATTTTGAAATACAAAGTTGAGCTGCCAAATATTCAGTATAAAAGTGGGTCTAAAGCTAAGTGCAAAGCACGAACTATCTCTCCCAGAGGATAGCTGAACAAAATTGACTAATTTATTCTGGATAGTTTTATTTCTACTTTTCTGTTGCTATTTTTTAAAAAATGATCTTGTGGCTAAGTTAATATTTGTAGGCTGTCACCTCAAATATGTTAAAATACCTAGCTAACTTAAAAGTTTTATTCCTGTATTTGTACAATTACCAAGCTCTTAGTTATCGGATTGGGAATTTTTTTTTTTCTTTGTACACAAAACCAATACAACTGGATTCCATTTTCTCATAACTGTGTCTTATACTGATTCCTCTACATAGGAAGAGCTTCTCTTCTAGACCTCTACCCTCAAAAATGGAAATAACAGGAGAAGGTGAAGCTCCTGAATGCACCATCTATGACAGGGCTGATAAACCACTTGTTGGCCTCAGCCTATGAAACCACGCCTGAGAAAGGGCATTCCTCTGTGCCTTGGCCAGTCTTGAGGAGGGTCCGTCAACATTCCATCAGTGAATACTCCATGAGCATTAAACATCTAGTATTTGACAGAACTAAACCTCCCTGAGCCACAGAATCCACCCCTTAAAGATAAAATCCAGTGAAACCAGAGTGCAATCTTATTGATATCTCCTTGTCATGACAACCATACAGGTGAATACTGTCTCTGGCTTGTTCCCCATCTCACTTACCAGGATGAGGAGTCAAGCAGCATTCCTGCATTAATGCAACAAGTGGTGGGTGATAGGTGTATGCACGGGAATGTTAATTTCTTACAGAATTTATCTGAAAACAGTGTTGACGGGATGGTTCCTCATAAACTCAAAACAGCCCCTGGGTAAACAACTTCGCTGTCTAAAAGATCACACATGCATATATTTCATGGGTTGGAAGTTGTACGTTTAATCCTGAGAGCTCATGTAATTTCACCTAAATTTGTCATGCAAATTTGAAATGTAGCAGTCTGTGTCACCTTGGGATGTTTGTATTGGGATGTTCTGTTGAAACCCTATTCTGACACGGAAGAGATGAAGTATTAGATTCATAGATTTCCAAGCCAGCAGGAATTCTACCATCATCTACTGTGTCTTCCTGTGTATAACACAGGACCTGCATAACGCGAGGAATTACAGTTTGGGCAGGCTGCCTTATCTGGCATTAGTTTAAACTTGGCAGTGATATGACCCTCATGCAGCCAGACATTTTGCTGGAAATGCTATAAATATATACTGTTCAGAATTGAGACTGACAATATTCAATCACTTTTATAGCTGATAGTGAAATAAGGTTGCTGTCTTCTCAAATGATAATGTAGCAGTTGAATGACCTAATAATTTAAATATGTTGGACTCAATCTGATATTTAGGTTACTTTGAGGGTTTGATATTAACCATTATTATTTTGATTTTTTATAAAAGGTTTATGATTTTTCTAGTAATAGAGATTAGTTAATAAAATATGTAGAGCAATAAATCTATGTTTTCTATGTATTTCTACACAGAACCAGGAGTTTGGAATCTGACAGATCCTTGAGGCAGATCACTGAGATAAGAGAGCACTCTGTGACTCAACTGGGACACACAGAACTGTCCTAATAGGTTTTTCCAGTAATACCTATGCTGGCATTTTAAGGACAAACATTTTATCTTGATAATTTTTTCAAATGAGGAAAAGAAACTGCAGACTACTCTGGGTATTTGTTGTCAATTTAAAGCTTGTAGTTCTCACAACAGGATGCTCAACTGTTATTATTTTTCTCATTCCGCATCATGTTTATCTGTTTAAAACTGAGATTATTTTTCCCTTCTTTTCCTTTTTTTTTTTTTTTTTTTATGTCTCACATCCCATTTTAAGTGGTTGTGCTCCTTTTTAAAGACCACATTCTTGATTAATTCTTTAGTACAATGTATTCTTACCCTGACTGAGGTCTCTAAGCACTAGTTGAAGCATGTCGTATACCATATCATAAGTCAATACTAACATGTTAACACAGAAACAGGTAGTGCCTAATTGTAGTGCTTTAACCCAGCAGGCAGCTAGACACCACGCAGCCATTCACTCACTCCCCCCAGTGGGATGGGGGAGAGAATCAGAAAAGAGTTAAAACTCATGGGTTGAGGTAAAACCAGTTTACTAGAACAGAAAAGGAAGGGAAAATAATAATGCCAAAAGAATATACAAAGCAACTGATGCACAATGCAATTGCTTACCAGCTGCTGACTGATGCACCACCAGTCCCTGAGATGTGAGCCACCACCCCATTGTCTTCTACCCTCAGTTTTATTGTTCTTTATGACATCATACGGTCTGGAATATCCCTTTGGTCAGTTGGGGTCAGCTGTCCTGGCTGTGTCCCCTCCCAGCTTCTTGTGCCGCCCACCCTACTCATTGGTAGGGCAGTATGAAAAGCTGGGAAGTCTTTGAATTGTTTTAAACACTGCTCAGCAACAACTAAAACATCAGCGTGTTATCAACATTATTCTCATCCTAAATCCAAAACACATGACTGTAGCAATTACTAGGAAGAAAATTAACTCTTTCCCAGTCAAAACCAGGAGACTGGTATAAGAATCTATTTCTTAAACTATCTGTCACTGTCATGGTTTAACCTCAGCTGGCAACTAAGCCCCACACAGCCACTTGCTCACTCCCCTCTGGTCAGACAAGGGAAAGAATCAGAAGCCTAAAAGTGAAAAAAACCTTGTGGGTTGAGATAAAGACAATTTAATAGGTGAAGCCAAACCTGCACACACAATCAAGCAAAACAAGGAATTCATACACCACTTCCCACCAGCAGGCAGGTGTTCAGCCACGTCTAGGAAAGCAGGGCTCCAGCACATGTGACAGTTACTTGAGAAGGTAAACACCATAAGTCTGAAGGTCTTCCTGCCTCCTTCTTCTCCCCTCTCAGCTTTATATTCTGAGCATGATGCCATATGGTATGCAATATCCATTGGTTCAGTTGGGGTCACCTGTCCCAGCTGTGTTCCCTCCAAACTTCTTGTGCCTCACCAGCCTACTTGCTGGTGGGGAAAGGTGAGGAGCAGAAAAGCCCCTGACTCTGTCAGCACTGCTCAGCAATAATGAAAACATCTATGAATTCCTGAATTAGCAACACCATTTTCAGCACAAATCCAAAACATAGCCCCATACCAACTACTGCGAAGAAAATTAACTCTACCCCAGAAAAAATCAGCACGGTCACCTTTCATAGATACCCGCATATGAACATAAATACTCCTTCTCTGAGCATGCCATGTGTTGCTCAGAAAGGTTGCTCAGAGAGGCTGTACAGTTTCCGTCATTGGAAATATTCAAAGCCCTAATGGAGAAATTCCTGAACAGCAGCGTCTGATCTCACAGCTGCGCCTGCTTTGAACAACAGGATGTACCAGAGACTTCCTAAAGTCTCTTCCACCTTGGTTTATTCTGTGATTCTGTGTTCTTCTCCAAATACTTCTGATTCCTTTTTTTTTTTTTTTTTCCCATTACATTCTATATAGCATAATTTACAAATTATTTATGGCTAACCTCAACAACTAAAATTAGCTGTCTGTAAAGGGATCTAGACTTTACCAAAACCCCTGGAAATTTTAATTCAAGAAGAAGAATAGGTTTAATCTTCTCTTTGATGACTAAAATGTAGATGACTGTTTTGTTGTTCTTTATTTTTTCTCATCTGTTTCCTTTACTTTTTTCTGCCTGACACCAATGGCGAATAAGCTGCCTTTCATTACTCTGCTTTTTCAAGTTTGTTCAATCTTCTTAGCGATTCGATGGTGTATTATGATGAGATTATTATGATAATGTTATGGTACTTACACTTTGTCCTTCTGTTTGTTCCTTGTTTGTTCATATTTTGCCTTTCGCTATCTCTTCTCTGTATAGTTTTCAAATATTGTCACACAACCCCATTTGTCATTCTTAAAGATGAATTTTTGAAGTTATATACTTCGTATTACAACCACGATACAACAAATACCCCAAGATAATCTAATTACTGTAAGTATTATATTTGTGTATGTTTAAGCATTGTGTTGTAACTGGCATCTCAGTGGTATCAAAGCTTTCCTTTTAGAGATTTCAAGACAGTCTTTTGTCTGAGTTTTTACTCTTCCATTCTAACTAATCTTACTGTTTTACATTTGCTTTTGATAGGTCAATCCACGTAGACCCAATGTACTCATTAACATACTTAATAGATTTCCTGTATAGTTTGAGATCCTACTTCTTTTATCTGCATTAGCAATTTTGCATATTATTTGCAGTTCTGATACCACTTACCACATACTTGCTGTTCACTTCTCTGCTCATTATTCCATCAGGGCTATAATGATAACAATTGTGAAAGTGGCAAGAAAAATAAAATCTCATTATTTTCAGATTGCTAATACTCAGAAAATTGTAGTAAAGCTTTGTCAGTTCTTGCAAATTCTTTTCATTTTCTTTTTCCCTTAACAACTCAGTCATGGAAAAGAACACCCATGACTGCAACGTAGACACCTATGTTGGAACAAGCCAGTCCAGACCCATTTGATAATCCACAGGAGAAAGGGAATTTCTGGGCAGTAATTTGTTATATCTAGTTTAGATATATGAAGGAGGTGGATACAAATTGTAATCTAGCAGCGCCCATTTCTCTCCCCAGGCTACAAAGACAGGCTGAAAAACTAATTCAGTGTACAGAGCTTTGCACTACAGACATAATATTAAGTGACATAAATTCCGCTTCCAGTAGGAAATGGCAAAACCCCAACATACAAACTTAAAACATTTGAGAAAAATGTATTGGATATACAGAACTTCGTACTTTGACAAATTGTATTTTTCAAGAAAAAAGCTGTGTTTCTCCAGCTTTTTGTAAACTTCCTGAGCTTTTGGTCTAGTTAGACAGGTGCATGCTCTTATCTTTTACAGGTAAGAGGCAATAATCAGGGGAGGATGGACTCTTGGCTGTTTCCTTGTTATGTAGTTAAATGAATGCAAGGTAACTTCTGGGATGGCATTATCAAGCAATGAGATACACTATCAGCAAAATGCTACCTACTCCCCTTCTTACAAGCAAAGGTGAAGCAAAAAAAGAGATTCCCATACACCGTGTGGTGTCTTTAAAATGATAATCCTAGGACACTGCACTTTGTTCACCACCCTTTGGTGTGATCAGTGCTTAAAAGCATCATTTAGCCTTCTGTGTGTTCTTAGGCATTGGAGAACTCTCAAGGTGGTGCAGTAGTTTTAGCTCATACTAGCAGTAGGCAATGTTTTGTGAGGTTTTGTTGTTTGATCTCATGAATAATCAGAGATATGTATATTTAAAACATTGAAATGTAGGTAATGTATATTAACATAATTTTTCATGTATATCGTACTGGTGTATATGCTGTACAGTTACACTGCAAAATGCTAGAGTTAAACCGTATGCATCACATATTTGCATTTGCTGTTGTAAACTAGAATATTGGGCTCATTTTGTAAGTGCAATATATATTCATATGCTTCAGGATTTAATAATTTTAATGCCAGGAGGGATAATTCTGATCATTTAGTCTGACCTGCTGCCTAATGCATGCAGAGAATTTCACTGAGTTTCAATATTTTTTGGAATAAACAACACAAATGAGGATCCCCAGAAATAAATTTGATGAGGAAATGACTACTAGATTGATGATTTTGCAGATCTTTATGTTAATGCAGCTATCCCAGAACAAAACATAGAAACCCCATACAGTCAGATCACTTTTTCGGCTTACATCCTTAGGCAGCCTTTCCCTGGCCCTAGTGAGTAAAATCTTACCCTGCTTACAGCTTTCTCTGCTACAAAGATCATTTTCCTATCACATGGGTGAGATCATGCTACAACTTACCCTCTAATGCTTCACTAGCTCCCCCTTAGACACATTGAAAACAAGCTAGTGGTGTTAACTTCCATGACTCTTGTGTTTCAGTCTGTGCATCACTTCTGTCTAACAATCACCAGGCTTCAAGTCCCCAGACTAGGCCAAGCCTGTTAGAAAGACCTCCAAAGACCAAGAACTAAGAACCTGGCCAGTAAATTGTATTAATCCTTTAATATTTTCATATCAGAATTCTGACTTTTATTGGCTGGGCTTTAAGCTAAATACTAGGCTTGTCTGCCACGGTTATGGGGTGGGAGGGAGACATTGCTCTGCTGCTCTGGGTATTTTGGGAATATTACTGTGTACCTTTAACAGTCACTTCTTCGGAGACAACATCTAGGCCATATATTCTAAGCCAAACTCAAGTTTTTCATCAAAGACTCAACGACTTTCCTTCTTATTGCCACCTAAAGTTAGAAGATGTCCACAAACAGCTTCAGGCTTCCATTAAGACCTTCTTTTAACCAGTCCAACATAACAGTTACTAAAAATATTCTGCAAAAAATAATCCTGTTGTTATAAACCTTTCAGCTGCTGTATATCATGGTAAGCAACACTTCTTTCCATTCACCTTGTTATCTACAAGTATATTATTTGTCCTTGCTTGTTTTACATGTAGATCATGAGCTCTCTGTAGCAAAGACCATCTTTCCTGTTTGGGTTTGCCCAAAATTTACAAGGAGATAGATACATTTTTCTGACTGGAGACCTGAAGCAGGATCATAGTGCAAATGAATAACTCTTATAATTTTGAAATACATAGTTCTTCTTTAGCTGTAGTGCTTCCATATGAGGTAAATCAAAGCTGCTTCCAAACTGGGAATAGCAAAATCTATGTCTCTCAGGAAGTCTGAAAAAGCTATTAATATATTCCTAACTGAATGATATAATACGACCTATCAACTTCACTGGCAGCTTTATAAATGCATATACATACACATATATACATAAACCCTAAGTATTTTTGGAAAGGAATCTGGGTTTGTTCAATGTGTGCTATGCTTAAGTTTTGGTCCATTCACAGTACAAATAAATGATAATGACAATCCATTACTTTTCGTTGTCTGTCTTAAACTGTTGTAAAACAGTAAGAACATGAAAAATTATGAAAAATTAGGTTGGTCTAAATTTAGGGGTTTGTCTTATGTACCAAGATGTATATTAAAAAGGAGGGGGCTTTAATATTTTTAAAAATGTAATGAGAGTTATCCCTGTCATCTTAAAGCTATTCAAACTATAACCTGACTCATTTAGTTGCATGAGTAGGAAAATATTCCTGACTACTAGTTTATCATGCAAAAATAATTGAATTAAAACTGTTTCTAAAAAAAACTGTGAGAGGGATGTGTCAACATTTTGTGAAATGTGAATGCTTCCTTGAAATAATAGACATGTCAAACTGCTGTTTCCAGTGAGACACATTATAGATAAAAAGCCATCCGGTAACATGTCACTGATATTCTTGGCACGTTATGCTGGAGCCTTGATTCATTTATATGTGTATGTGCATGTATATATATTCACATATATGTTAAAAACCAAGAGCTTGATTCTGATTTTACTTAGCTGCTTCCTTTGATGTTACCTTGAATTTTCACTGCCTTAAAGAAAAACTGATTGATCCTCATGGTATTGCTAACAGTGTTGAGAGTAGTTTCAGGTATGAACCACGTGACGTGATGATTTTGTCACAGCTTTGGTCTACACACACAATTGGTTTTTGTTCCCTGCATTTTGGCATTACCAGGGAATCTAAACAGACTGTGATGTTCTCAGCTATGTGTATTATTTAAAACTATTTGCTAAATACCTTCTGCAAAACATTTTAGTTTAAAAAATTTGCTACACATGCTTTCTTGTAAACATCCTGTCTATGAAGTACCTTTCTCATTAGAGTGGTTTTGATTTTTCTGACAATTCATGTGATATTTTTTTCTGATGTCTTACTATGACACATAATTTAGTTGCTGATTAGAAACTTCATATATGCCAGAAAATAAGTTTATCATAACAATCTTCTTTGCAAGCTCCTTCCATCAGGATTACTTCTCGCAGGCATATTTACTAGAATCTCACCCTTTTCCTAACTTTGGAAAGCCCTTTGTGCTACACTAGCCTTGCCTCCATGGGAAGGCACTTAGAATGAGGTGCTAGTCAGACCAAGCGGGTGCATTGCAGCTTTTAACTAAACCTTAAGCTAAAACCTGTAATCATGGCATTTTCTGGTCTGAATGGAAACTCTGGGAGCTTTTCTCTCTGCAGTCATATGAGGGAGCTGGAAAAATGGGATTTATGTGTGTGCTCATTTTGGCTGGGATAAATTCATAGTAGCTAGTATGGGGCTGTGTTTTGGATTTGTGCTGAAAACAGTGTTGACATTACAGAGGTATTCATTATTGCTGAGCAGGGATTACACAGAGTCAAGGTCTTTTCTGCCTCTCACCCCACCTCACCAGTGAGCAGGCTGGGGGTGCACAAGAAGTTGGGAGGGGGCTGATCCCAGCTGACCAAAGGGATATTCCATACCATATGATATTGTACTCAGCATATAAAGCTGAGGCGGGAGAAGAAGAAGGTGGGGAAGACATTTGGAGTTACGGTGTTTGTCTTCCCAAGTCACTGTTATGTGTGATGGAGCCCAGCTTTCCTGGAGATGGCTGAACACCTGCCTGCTGATGGGAAGCACTGAATGAATTGCCTGTTTTTCTTGCACGCACATGAAGGTTTTGCTTTACCTATTAAACTGTCTTTATGTCAACCCATGAGTTTTTTTTCATGTTTAGTGTTTCAATTCTCTCTCCCATTCCACCAGGTGGGAGTGAGCAAGTGGCTGGGTCAGTCATTTGCTGGCTGAGGTTAAACCATGACAGTGTGACAAGGCAGTCAGTATCCAAATTATGCTGATTGTAGATACTGCTGTAGGATGCTGAGGACACACCCCATGAAAATTCTGCTGTTTGAAAATAAGAAGCATGCAAATTCCTTAAGCATTCCAAAAAAACCCTAAACAATAAACCTGTCTAGTGGATGCATATACTCATATACACTCACATAAACACAGCCACACATGAACATGGAAGAATTTTTATACTGATGATAGTTGTCCTACTCATTCTGCTTATTAAGAGTCCTTAGGTATTGAAATGAGATTCAAAGTTCCAATCAGATTCACAATAGCTTTATTTTATCTATAAGAGAAAGGCAGAAGGGACAAATATCATAACATATAAAAATGTTTCTGGACTCAGTAGTAGCCATATTGATTTAATTCATCTCACTGGGGTAGTACTATAACGGCACAAAAAGTGTTGGAAAGTTCAGAGGCATTAATCTTCTTATCTGCGCACTGAAACTCACTCTGAAAAGATAGATGAAGGAGGGCTGATGAATGCTGCTTCATTAGGAGAATCTTAAAATGCAATTTGTCTTCATGAAAACGAGGGGTTACACATTTCCAGCTTTCTCCTGGGCCTGCTAGAAATATTTTTAAGCAATAACCTTTGATGCAGAATAGTCTTTATGGTAGGAGAGTAATTATTATAGAAGAGAGGTATGTCGTGGTCAATCTGTTTGTGAATTATAGCAGTGGAAAACCTTAGAACTTCAGGTTCAAATTTCCTAAATATGATTATGTGATATCAGAAAAAAAAAAATCCCTTTAACTAACTTGGGTCTATGTTCAGTAGATTATGCAGAAGATTTTCATAGTGCTTAAGGCTAATGGTGCAGGTGATGAGCTAAAACTTGATTAATCCTCAAAATTTGTATGAATCAAAAAGCTTTCTCCTAATAGAATAGTGGATGTTAAAATAACATTCTAATAGAATAATGGATACTTTTGCTGTTATTCACACCTTAATTCCAGACTGCCTTGTATTGCCTAAGAGCTTTATGACTGCAAAAGGTGGAAGAAAAAAAGAATTGCAAAGGTGCAGATATGACACCTGTAAACAGAGAGCAAAACCTGGCTAGGCAAACACATTTTGTTGGGATAATGAGGTTTCAAAAAATTCTGTTCCCTGATTGCTTATTTCCTGTCTTATTGTGCATAATCCTTAGACATCAGGGATCTGAAACCAAAGCCAGTGAAGCCAATGGACAGATTAATGCAAGCATGTATTAGACTGGAATTTAGAGCAAAGTTTAAGAGGAAGAGTACTCCCCATGTCTGGCACAATGAAAGCTCTCTGTTTTTCCTCTTCCCTACATTTATTTGGCTTTTCAGCCTTGTACTCAGAGGCACCCATTCCACATTACTCTGCCTGATCCCACTTAACAATGCTCTATAATACAGTTGCAGTGGAAGAAAAGGTTAAGAGGGAGGGCACTAATCCAACTCCTCTACTGGAGTGGGCTTTTCCGCTGCCAAGTTCTTCCCCCCCCCCCCCCCCCCCCCCCCCGCCCTGTGTCCCCCCGTCCCCTCCCCCTTTTATATGCTCCCTTTTTGTGTATCGGTTCACCAAAAAAAATTATTTTAGCCTTCTGCTACAATTCTTAGTTCTTCTGCATAGCAGAGTGGTTTACACCTAAAAAACCAAGCCAGCTCTGCTTGGTACCTTTTGTACTTATGGTGCTTTCCCAGGGCATTCTGCATAGTTGTCCCCTACACAGGCTGAAGCCTGCTATTCTGAAGGCCATAGTCTTAATGCTGCTGCCCATCCTCCAGCCTTTGTCTTGTTTTCAACTCTGAAGCTGTTGTCCATGATCGCTGTCACCATGGTTGGCCTCATTTTTGAGCAGCAGGTCAAGTTCAGCATCAACCCTGGTTGGCCCCTCCAGCATTCAGGTAAGGAAATTGTCACCAGCGTGATCTAGGAGCCTTCTGAACCATCCACCCAGGTCCATGTTGTCTCCCCACAGATGTTAGGATGGTTCAAATTCCCTTGGAATGTGAGGGCCTGAACATAGCAGACCATTACCAGCTTTTAGAGAAAGTCTCCTGTGTCCTCATTGTGAGGCCATCTGCACTGCACCCTCATCTCAATATCTACTTCATGCCACTTTCTCTATTTCTGGAAATTTGGTCTCAGAAGCTCCAAAACTGCAAAAGCATGTCTGCATTTTACAGTTTATTTCAGTGGGCTTTGAGTCAGGCTACTCTAGACATCATTAACTGTGCTGTAGACATGAACGTGCCACATTTTGTGTGTTTCACGTGGCAGTTCCACTTACCTCCCCTTCACTAAATTTTTCCTCTCCACCTCCGCTCCCTGTACTGCTCCCTTCAATGTTTAAGCCTCAGAGGTGTTGGAAAGTAGGTGGGAAGATACTGCAAAAATGAATTTAAACTTTTATATATGGGAAATGGAGCGTGGTATTGAATCAACAAAAATTATTCCAGGCCTAGGCAGAAAGAATCTGAAAACGAAACATAAGCAGCCATACATAAAATGTCTGAAACCACAGAGGAAATAGCTGACAAGATGAGTGGTAACAAGGTGAACAACATATCAAGGTGAAAAAAAATCCCTCTAGAGAAGACAAGATGGATGAAGGAAGCAAGTTACTGTATGTGTGAGAGTGTGTTTAATATACTTAGCTGTGTAAGACCTTCAGGGAAAAGATCACTGAAACTATCAGAAAATTCACTGCCATTATGGACTAATGCTCCTGTCAGACAAAGGACACTGGTGAAGTTACAGGTATATCTGCTCCCTTTCCACAGTCTATAAAGTCTCCCCATGATGTAGATTAGCTGAATCCGTCAGGTATGGAATCATTCAGGGAAATAAAGAAAGTGTGGCACATACATGAGCTGATGATCTGACTATGGAAATGCTATGGATGTGTGCTGGAGGTAGTGGGGGCCACCTGTGTGCCCATTTGAAAGGGGGAAGGCAGGAGACTAATCAGGGTAGCGAGACTTACACAAAGGGAAAACAGGAAGGCAGGTGAAGAGCAGATCTGTGCTCTTCTTTACCCCATGTCCTGCACTTCAATCTAAAACTATCTTCTGTGGATTGTTCATTATGACTTGTTTGGGCAGGTATACTCAATAGTACACTGCATAATGTCTTCCACTAGTACAATCATCCTCCTGTTGTCTGGATTTCAGCTTCAGAAGCAGCAAAGACTATGGCAACAGTCCAAAGTCAGTGTAAGCACTCTGATGTTTGCTTTACATCAAACTGTGTATGTCTCATTTGCTTTGATTAAAGGCTGTTTCAAAGCTCCCAAAGTTTGACTGTTTGTAAATCCACATCTCTGAAATGAGGTAACAATTTAATGAAGACAAATATGTACTCATTGCTAATCAAAAAATAAAATCCAGAGCACTTTTCATTGTAGATTTCTCTTTTTTCTCATAATTTAAGAAGGCTGTAGTAAACATCTCACCTTAATCTTAGCTACTTTGAGGACTTCTGTTTCTAAGCTGGTCATGAAATATCCAACAGGGATATGTCGCTCTTAAAATAGGCATATTTTAGTGCCTTGGGTCTGGCTGAGATGGAGTTAATTTTCCCCATAGCAGCCCTGATAGTGCTGTGCTTTGTCTTGGCAGCTAGAAAGATGTTGATAACACACCAGTGTTTGGGCTGCTGTCTCCCCAGCCTTCCCCCTCACTAGTAGACTGGAGGTGGGCAAGGTCTTGGGAGGGCATAGCCAGGACAGCTGACCCCAGCTGACCAAAGGGCTATTCCATCCTAGATGTTGTCTGCTCAGCAATAAAAGCTAAGAGAAAGGAGGATGAAGCAGGGACATTCATTATTACAACATTTGTCTTCTGGAGCACCAGCTACATGTACTGAAGCCCTGCTTTCTGGGAAGTGGCTGGATATCGCCTGTTGATGGGGAGCAGAGAATAAATCTTTTGTTTTCCTTTGCTTCTGAGCATGGCCATTGCTTTTGCTTTATTAAACTGCCTTTATCTTGACTCACAAGTTTGGGTTTTTTCCATTTTATTTCCTGCCTTCCCTTGTCCTGCTGAGGAGGGGAGTGATAGAGTGGCTTGGTGGGCACCTGGCGTCCAGCCAAGGTCAACCCACCACACTAAGTCAAATTAATTGCTTTCTAGAAATGACAATTTCCCTCTTCATTACAAAGTGGATCTAGACTGTTAGATCTCAGTACAAGGATCTCATATTAAAGCAACTGTGAATTCTTAGAGTAGGATTTCTTTTGAGACTGAGGTATCTACATCTGTGTATCCACCACAATTGTCAACAAGTACTGAAAGTCTGAACTCTAGTAAATGAAATCAGTAGTCTGGAGAGTGGTTCATTTTAGTCCAAAGAAGATAAGTAGGAGGTGATTTAGTTGCTGAGATGCTCTGAGGTGACAGCGCCACATGGGTTTGGCAGCTCTGACACAAGACTTACACAAGACCCATAGCATTCTGGTTTGACAGCAGGAGGCCGTGTAATATATCCCATGGTGGTGTAACAGTGGATGCTTATGTTCAGGAAGCTGAATCCTGTCCCTAATGTCCCCCTAGAAATCTATATACAGACATTTTAAAATAAGCATTTTAATCTTTGAATAAATCCTCCCTCCCTTTCTTGAATTAAGTAGATAAATCTTGCTTTAAACCACCAAAATTAAAGTTAAGAACACAACCTTGATTCTAATCTTCAGTATATACGGTTCTAACATATTTTGCTAACAATGCAGCATATTCCGTATAATTTTAGCTTAGGACATAGATTGAAAGCCAAAATAACACCTACATACTTCAAATTAAATTTATATGTAAATCAGATCTCTAAAACCAAAGGGATGACCTCAGAAATCTCCTCAAACTGCTTAGATTCCTGCAATGTAAGCCCGTACCCACCCCCAAAATATACTGCTAATCACAGTCATGCTCTGAGACACAACAACTGTCCTGATATCACAAGACAATGAAGCAGAACAAGCTTCATTTGAAATTATAATGGCAGTGGTGTGCTCCCAATCTTACGTGTGGCAACCTGTTTCTACAAAGCACACAGCAGTCAGAACACTGTCCTAGGAAACATTGCCAAAAGGACAGCAAGAAAGCTGGAGATTCATCGGCCTAAAAATGCTTTGTATTTTGTCAATGGGTATTTCTTACTCTGCTCTAGATTGGCTGCAGGCACTCCATGGTCTACATATTGCTGACCTTCTGTCCATATGGCTACCCTGTGGACAGCTTGAAGATTGACTGTAGAGAACTTTTCCAAATAGTCTTGCTGGCATGTTAGTGCAGCAGTGTGCTCTACCGTATATGTGCCCTGTGTTCTGGATAGAACCTGGAGTTTGCTTCAGGCTTGCTCTGCAGAAAGATGAATCTACTCTTTAAAGGTGGCCCCAGGGCCACCAAGGAGTAGCAGCATAGTCAGAATCGCTATCTAGTATCATTTAGGAGGCCCTGGAAGATCCCAGACAACCACACAGGGCTGGTACATGCAATACAAGATCATTTCGTTCTCGACTAGCATCTGCAACACAACTGGGAAAATTCATCACACTTGAATGAGAACATTAGATACTTCTGTTCAGGCAACTGTATCTCAAATGACCTCAATGTTTAGAAGTGGTGGCATGTATCAAATTAACACATTTATGTGGTGTTGCTATAGCAAGATGTCAACCGCATGCCGTGCCACAAATTCTGTTTCTCTTGCCTCATACTTAGAATGGCAGATATTAACGTATTTGCTGCTGTCTCCTCTGAGAGAACTTAGCAAGGTCTACTAAGTTTTTTTGAGGGAGAAACTGGTAAAATATAAGAGAAGCTTCAAAGTTGATGTCACCCTAGCTTTAAATATGGTATAAAACTCCTACATTTGTGTGCTTATAAGGCAAAATGAGAGAGGTGGGCAGATCCCAGTATATCTGAAAAGTGTAAATATGACTACAATGCAACATGGAAAATACATGAAAATTGGAATAATTTAATTGAGAACTAATTTAGCTATCATAAACTAAGAAATAGCACAGCTGGAGGATTTTAAAAGTGATTTGGAAGCAAAATCCTCTCATTGAATTGAAGAATAAAAATTCAGTTAGGGACTTTGTAGAACAGCAAAGCTGGTAGAGCTTCTATAACTAAGGGCCTGTCAGCATTTCCATTACAAACCAGTACTTTCTGGGGATTATTTTTCATCCAGAAGAGTTTGATGTGGGATGAACTTGGGATAAGACATCTCAGCCTTTGAGTAATATAATGGTAGCTCTATTATAATAAAAATCTGTATTAGTTTCATAATTGTTGTCTACTGCATGGCTACATTACACCTTTTGATATAAAGATACCCAAGCTAATGCTGACCTAAGGAAGTATGCCCACCTAATATAGTTCAGGTAAAGCTTTTAAGGCAAAATAGCTTCATTGGTGTGATGTTATGCCCAAGTACTCAGCCAAAACTCTCAGCTTGACTTATTTTCTCAGGTGAGTTTTTCACCAGGGGTGTTTCCATTCCATTCAACATTCTCCTAATGCACATCTGCAGCTCATCTGCATTGCTCCTACTAGTGATGAGATAAATGGAACAAAGGAAAGGTAACAGTTACATGAAAAAGCAAGTCCTGGTCCATTCCAGATCTGGCTTGGGCATTACAAAAGGAAAAAAAACCAAACCACAAAACAACAAGAATTGTGAGATAATTCCAATGATATCTTAATATTCTTAAGGAATATTAAAAGGAATTAATAAATGTAAAACCTAGAGTTCTTCTCTTTTGAATTATGTTGCAATTACTTTTGTGGTGCAGACTTAGAGGTGAATTGTCAATGGTTCATTATGCATGACGGAGTAAATAGCTTGGATTGCTTGGGAACAAACTTCCAGCCTCCCTGGGTTTGGGACAGCTCTGTCATGGAGCTTCAATATTGGGTTAGCAGGGTTGCAAAGATCATTATTAATGATAGATATATTATCATATGATAATATGATAGCGTATGGGAGCCAAAGGGGAGTCTATTCTCTTAGCTAAAGGTTGTAAGAGTTTAAGGTCCTGTTCTCTCATCCCTTTGTGTTCTCGAGGCTGCAACACCAAAATTTGGAAAACTATTTAGAAATTTACTTATGATAAAAGTCAAAAAGGAGAAAAACATAGATGGACTAAGTAGCTAGACCTAGATGCTGAAAGCAAATAATTTCTAGTGATGAGGTAAATAGATGGATTAGAAGATGAATGTGATAACAACCGTACATTCCCCTTTGGGGAACAAAATAGCTTGCTGCAGATGCTGCAAGCTGACACAACAGTCAGAGAAGAAAAAGGTTAATTTTTTAGTTTTTTCTTACTAGTATCCTACAGATTAACATGGAAATGATTTGCTTTATCTCTGTATTCATTTTATGTACTGGAAATGGAGTACCACATCTGATCTTATGGCAAATCATTCATTCTCTTTTGAGCTGTCTATGTGAATTTGTCATACGTTTTCCTTTCCAGCAGGTATCTTTACCTCATGAGTATATACAAAATATTCCTAGCTAATTGTTACCATTTTTCCAGGTAGAAAAAGGAGGTTGTCACAATTGTTACAATAAATATTTAAAAATAATAAACATAGTTCAATTTCAGACAAAATATCCAAGGACTACAATTCTCTAGGGACCTTACCATCTTTCTGAGGTTGACAAAATAGTGGTAATCTGGACTATATCACCCATGAAGCAGTCTCACCTCTGACTTCAGTTCTTCTCAACCTCACATCTCTGAATCCCAACAGTTCCTTCCTCCATCACCTCCGTATTATCAAGTTCTTGGCTTTCTAAAGGTCTCTAGAAATGTATAACCTTCCCTGGAAACAATTTACAATTTCTGCTAGACTGGTACAGCAGCACTGCAAGTAAGGTGGGGGGGTGGGGTGGGGTGGGGGTGGGGGTGGGGATGGGAATTTATTGGTGGGATTTTTATCTTCAAGAAGGACTTACAAGAGATTTTTCCTGGTGGAGTGCTTGTTGAAAGCCTACATGTGGCTTCAGAGAATGGCATGAATTAAAAAAGGAAAAAAAATCAATGTTCTTCCCACTGTAACAAAGAACTAACCTTTTCTCACTAACCTTTCTCTAGTTTGAGGGTTAGTGCCTAGATAAAGTAGCTTGCAAGGGAGTGAAGTTGGATTCCTCAATGACCCCTTGGAAAGAACATGCACTACATATAGAATATTTACTTAGGTTTAAAGGTAAATTTTAGAGCAGCCAAGTCATGGATCAATGTTGGAATTTGACGCTTTCTTCCCTTCTAATTTAATTTTTAATACAGAAAATAAAAGCATGATTTATTATTGGATTCAGCAAAACAATTATGTTACTCTGTGTACTGGCAGTTCATCTAAGATGGTACAGATTTGATCTCTGGTCTCACTGTGCAATAAGTAATGATACCATAAAATTGCTCTCCTTCAGCTGTTGTATTTATCCCTACGAAGCAGAACAATTTCCATGGAAGAATGTGAGTGTGCCATCTACTTATATGCATTATCATTGCTGTGCAGTTTGCCCAGCTGGAAAAGATGTAAAATGGGAAGACTCAAACCCCTTCATGAATAAAATGACTTAAAGGCTGTATTTAGCATATTCTGCAGGAGTGCTGTAAGTCTGAATGTATTTTGCAGAAAGGTAGTTGGAAACTCCTCCTGGTTGATTCACTTTGGTTAGTCCTGGGAAGTTACTTGCTTACGATGGTGGTTTCTCCCTTTAGGAACACAGAATTCCTTCTATTTGCTATGGAGAGAGTGGAAACAATGTGCTGGCCAGTGTGGCTCTGAGAAGAGGTGCCCTAGCTCAGTACAGAATGAACACGTATACAGTTACATTGCCTAGAAGACCAAATACAAATTCAGACTAGAAATAAAGTCTATGTATTTAACAAACTGAACAATTTAACATGGAAGGAAATTATTAACAGCCAGTGTAGGTTTTCCATCACTAGAAATTTTAAAATCAATAGTGGCTGTGTTCCTAAGACATATGCTCTACTTCAAATGAACACTGATTCACAGTCTTTATAATGGCCTGTATCATGCAGAAGCATAGACTATTCAATCCCTTCTAGGTTTATGCTCTGAATCTTTGAAGACAGCTGTTTCCATTAACTGGAAAAGTAGAAAAGAAGCTTTTGTCAATAATAGCAGTGATATATGAAAGCAGAGGTTAAAATAAGCATAAATGGGACAGTTCGTATGCTGCTGCTTCTCTACTAGACATAAGAAAGAAGATTCTTATGTCTCCTGCATGGTGCATCTGTTCTTCACTCATCATGTTGTATTCCTGATAAGGTGACACACATTCATCACCTCTGCCTGTGGGTAGAAGAAAGCTTATAGCTCTTCTCCAAACCTTGGAAATAAACCCCTTCCCCTTCCATCACTCTCCTGAATAAATCTATTTGAAACATACTTGAAGGAGTGAGGAGATTATTGAAAAGTGGAAGGAAAAGGTGAGCAAAAATTTACTTTAATATGTTATACACAAATATACCAATTAATAGGATGTAAGGTTGCCTTGGGAGAGGAGAGGGAGACAGAAAATAAGGGATGGGAAAAAAGAGGAACAAAATGAAGGAAAACAACCTTGAATTCACAATAAACTAACATGAGGCTTTGCTAATTTGCAGAGGCCCTCAGCTTACTGCCTCTTGATGAAATAAATAAGTAATTTACATACATCCATCAACAGCTCTATGAGCACAGTGATGGGATCACCAGACTTTTAGCCTCCAAATTATAGAAGTGACAGGAATCTAGAAAACTAGTTAAATTAAAACACCCCTTGACACAACAGATACTTGATCTTGCAGGCTTCGCAGAGGTTTTTACTTTCTTTTATCAGACTCTGTGGTGATATACTAGATTACAATTACCTGGAGAGATAGTCAGAAATTTATAGACAATACAGCCAATATACTTTTATTCATCACAGTAGAAACAAATATTTAAAGAACCTATTTCCATAAAAAAAAAAGGCAGAAGGTATGATTATAATTTCTAAAAATTAATAAAGTGTCATAACTGGTTTAGTATAGAACGTACAGGAGGGCATTAGTGAAGAATTATTAGTCCTTTTGGAAAGCGTTGTTGGGTGTATATTGTTAAAGATTCTGTCTAAAAAAGAAATTCTTTTGCTCCAATTTAAAATCTATCTGTATATTATATTCCTAAACAGGTCTGAGAAGATGTTTTCCCATTAAATTATTTTTGTTGGAAAACTAAGCTTCTGAAGAAACCAAATATTACACAATATGAATTGTGTTCAGTTCAAGTAGTAGTGAATTCAGAAAATTCAATGATATATGATATGAATGAGGCCAATGACTATGTAGTGGTCAATAACTATTGTAGATAACATATTGATAATCTGTGACTTTTAAGGGAGGATGTTAATTTTAACGTTCACAAAATTACTGTTTCAAACCTGTACTATTTCAGACAAAATTAAAACCCCCATTTGATATTAAAGTACGCTGGTTTCTTGACAAAATGTATGAAAAAATCATCTTCAAATAGTGTGTTTTTTCTTTTTTCTCCCACTCTCCATTACTCTTCAAAAGTGAAGCTTTTCATAGTTAATTTGAGAGGAAATGGTTTTCTTGCATGTTTTCCCTTGTATTTCCTACAAGAATAGAAAATACCTAGTTCTGAGTACACGGTTTGAATACTGCTGTAGTCCAGACTTTGAAAACTTCTGTCCTCTATTTCCACTCTATTCTGCTGGGTGTATACACAAAGCGGAAATTGTACTAGCGCTTGATTTAGGTTAAGAAAAAAAAAATCCAGGTTAGCTGACATAGGGGAAGCAGAATGTTACTCACCTGATTGTCTGAACAGCACAATAGGTGCACTCTCCCCCTCTGTACCTGTGTGTGTGTGGCTCTTCAGTTCCTCAAAGAACACATTTCTCCTTCACAGAGAAAACAACTATTTTCTTCTGTGCAAGAAGAAAAGGAAGGGCAGAGGGAAGGTTACACTTCAGGGAAGAAAAGTCTTCTCACACTTGAATTAGTTTTGCAAAACCAGTTGAGAGTAATTCATAATGCTTCACTGTTTAAATGAGTTCATTTTGGAATGCAGCTACTGGAGATGGAGGAGAGCAGCATGTCGTTATTGCAAAAGACAGACAGGACTCACTCTGTGTGGGGCATACTAAGTTTTATCTTTATTAAATATTGATTTTAAAATCATTAAGTCACTAAGAGCTTGGAGATACTGATTAAATTACTTGCTAATCTAGAACAAACTGGTTCTGTTTTAAACAGAATAAACTGAAATAATCTCAGGAGGTTTCTTTATGTTATGAGTAAACAAAAAAAACCAACCTACTTTTAGATTCAAACACTGATAAAAAGCTCTGGAACTGGTGAACACACAGTATCTGGACAAATTCTTATTGCACATGAATAGTCATCTGAATGTATCTCAGATTTAACCCAGTCCTTATCTGGCCTTATCTGTCTGGGTAAGGCAGATTAGTTCTGAGTAAAGACAAATTATGTCACTGGAAATTAAACACAGCTGCCACAGCCTTCAATAAAACACTGTAAAGTCAGTTCTAGCTCATTTGTTTGTCCATGATGTGTTCTGGAGCAATCTTTGGGGTATGGTAACCATAATGTTTCTGCAGAGGTTTGCAAATGCCAGGTATGGTCTACCAACAATTTTCTTCTACTACTTCAAATAAAAATATAGTAATCATCCAGAATTTCAGACACAGCCCTCTCTAAAATGTCGTCTGACTTAGGTTCTCCATTCTTTGTCTGGGTAACTTGTTAGCTGGTTCAACCTTGTGTTAGCCACTCTTATCTGTCCTTTTTCTCAGATGTATCTTCACAGTGGGTCCAGACATTTCTTATTGCATTCTTCACCTGTATAAGGCAACAATATGCGAGAAAAGTTTCCTGCCTAGTATACACATACAACCAACATTTCAAACAAGGGTAAGTACGGTTAGAATTCTCATTGTATATTTAGACTTCTTAACAGTAGAAAAACGCTGAATATCTGTAGGTTCAACTTATAGCAGAAGCTCAGGTTCTTCATAGTTTTCCAATTTCAGAATATATATGAACTCTATACAGGCTAAATGAAAAAAGTTAAAAAGTCCATATAATTTAACAGCCAAATTCATTATAGAATTTAAAAGCCACACTGTTTTTCTTTTAGCTGAAGTCTTCATCTTAACCTGCCTGACTGGTAATGAAGACTTTAATCTACTGATCATATTTCAGGTATTGTACATTTCTAGATAACTATCAACCAACATTTTTTTTTTAATAGGAATAGTGGTAATTGATCATTTGATCTATTCAGTAAAGGATGTGTAGATGCAAAATCACTTAAAACCAATAAATCATATTTGGTGATCTTCTAAAGCATATAATCTAGTTCAGTGAAAAGTCATAAACCAAATACATGAATCACTTGTGAAATCTATACCTTATTTTATCTAGAAGGTGAGAATCACCTCTGTTGAAATATTTGTGAAGTCATTGACTTCAAAGTTAAATACATGCTCACTGCTTAGCTCTACTGAAGTCAAAGGCATTTGGATTATCCCACATAAAAACTATATATTATTGTTATTTCTTCCCATTACCTGAGATCTCAATGGAAACATAACTACTAATGTATCTCTAACTTAGACTGTTGTAAGTGAATTCAGAATTTTATCACCTTCTTCAGTGTTGCAAGTGTTCCCATCAAGGTTGCTTTCTGTCATGTCTATATCCAGTGTGACTATACTCAGTGTGCACAGTACTGCTGTGATAATGTATCATGAGATTCTAGTGCACAGCAAATAATTTGGTTTATGCTTATGTTTTTCATGCCCCACAGTTTCTTCAGTTTCTGCCAGATCCTAGTTGCCATTTTTAATTTAATTTTTAATTAAGCAAATTATCAAACAACAAAGTCTATAGGGAGGCACTCTTTTCCCTTCCTCTATATTAAGCCACATATTTGGTGTTCTTGAATGCACTTCACAAATGATAATGATTTTCAAAAGTTTAGTAACATTTTTGTATCTTTCTTGTCTACCATTTTGTCACACTTTTGACAGTATGGAAACTCTTCCTTTTTGAGCCTGTAATTCCTGCAAAGCTCACAGCACTAAACACTGGCAATTCTGTATTTTATATCCATCTCTAATGTATCTCGTGCATCTGCTTAACGATTAATAGTCTTTAGGTTCTGGACACATATCATACATTCTAGATACGTACTTCTTCTACTGTGTCTTTTTCTTTTTGTGAGTGATTTTCTATATTTCCATAATTAAACTTTCTGGGTAAAAAACTAGTTCCAACTTGAGATGCTTATATTTAGGCATTTCCATGTTTATATCTATAGGCTTCTTTGGGGCATAATTTAAGTGCAACAAGCAAACATCTATGGTTTTTATGGGTGCCTGAGGTTGTAGAAGTTGCCTGTACAAGGCAGGTAGCTATAATGCAGAACTCTACGACCTCCTGGTTTTTCTGGAGGGTCAGCTGAAGGCCAGACAGAATTCCTTTGAGCATCATAAATGGTGCTGGACACCCTTATTCAGGCAATGGTGCCCAGGTGCCACTAGTCTCCCATAGGGCACTTGAAATGGCAGTAGGGCAAACCCCTACTCATTACACACAGTGAAACTTGAGCTTAACCTGAAGCAGAGATCCAGATTTTTGTCCACTGTCTGAATTTCATTCTTTCTATTGAGTGTAAAGGGATGTTAGACATCTAATGTACTGGTTCACACCTAAAACTGCTCTTAATTTCTTTTCTCAGGTTTGCATTCCATTTAAAACCTGACACCTTTTGTAAATCTGTATGTAACTCTTCTAACTCCGTTACCCTTCTTTCTATTTATTTCTAACTACAGATCTTACACCGGTGTCTTTACAGTGGCTTACGCTCAGTGCCATTTCATTCCTCTTTCAGTGTTAGAACTTTATCCAAGGTATGTTCAATCCATTTTCTGTCTCTTCAAGAGTAGTCTGTCACAATAAAAATTTTTCTATGACATTCTAGTTCACTTGCAGCCTGTTGTACTGTTTCTATGATCATAAAGCCTGTTCACCCTAAATTCATGTTCCATGCCTTGCAAAAATTGCTAAATTTAGCCTGGCTTATCTGCCCAACTCCCTTATATCAATCTTTGCCCAATGCAATACTGCCACAAAATTCTATGTATTTGTGATGGAATCATTTTTTCACTGCCTCAGACATATTTTTTACTATTATTTCCTCCTTCCCCAAGAGCATGCTGTTTGTCCACACCAGAATAGTTTTGTTATTTCTTCATCAGAATTTACGTACTCTTAAATATTTATAGTATCAGCTTGTAATGGTTCTACACTTTTCCTAGTCAACTATTTCAGGTAGACTATCTTCTTTTCCATGTAAATTTGCTATGCAGACATAGTTCTACTTCAGTTTCTTGTAGAGAAGCCAAGGATGCAAGTCTGTCAAACTCAGTACCTAAGTGCAGATTCCACTTCCTTCCCTGTGATTGCTACTCAAATGCAGATTATCATGATAATTTTTCATCCCTCTACTTCAAATCTATGATGTAGTTTTGTCATTTAAAAACACTTTTATGTTGATATAGTTGTTTTAATGTGTAATCAAATGCGTACTATGTACCCTTTCTGCTGTTTCTGCTTTGATTCCTCTTTGGCTCTCACTAAATCAAATTATAAGATTCATACTCTTCCAAATAAACTCCATTGGCTTAATCAACTTTTCAGTTTCAGTTGATTCAGCCACTGACTTACCTTGAAACTGTCTTAACTATTGGATTTTCTGACTAATTTGGGTCACCTAGTAATGTCTTTTTCTGGTAGCAGTTTATTTTAGTCTCTACTATGATTTTCAGTTCTCTTTTTGCACTGTAATACAGATTTTGTAAACTCCTCATGTCCTTAATAGTTATTCCTCCATGGCATTATTAACATTTCCTGAGACTTGTTTAGGCTTCTTCTTACTGACATTGTTCAAGGTCCTCAATGGCACATCTTCCCCAGTTTACTCGGCACAGCCACTGGCTCCTCCTTCACAGTGCTTTCCTCCTGTTGTTTAGATCCTTTAACAGGATGATTTTAACAATTATTTAAAAACAAAACAAAGCAAAACAAAGCAAAACAAAGCAAAACAAAACAAAAAACAAAACAAAACAAAACAAAACAAAAAACAAAACAAAACAAAAACCCAAAACAAAACAACTTTTGTAATGACCAGGGCTTTACCTGGCCGTCACACCAGTTTTCCTCTAGTTTCTTAAAAAAAATTGTAAGGAATATGCCACCTTTCACAATGATCTAGGCTACTGTAACAACCATTATGATTAAACCTTCTAGTATTAGTATCCACTACCACTGTGACACTGGTGCGCTGTACTTCCCAGCACTTCAGTTATTTCTGCAGAAAATGTATGTCAGTCTATGTAGTCTCTGTCAACAATCCAGAATCTACAATATACTTAGATAAGAATAATGTCCAGTTGGTAGAAGCAAGTCAAGCGAATCATCAATATTACATCAATATTTCCTGGGCTACATTGATGTCTGGTCATTCTACATGAAGATCACAGAAGTTTGAAGCCCTTATAGAGCCTTGTCCAAGTACCTATTTGAACGTTAATTTCAAAAGTTCTTATCCCTTTCCACTGACTCAGCTGGATTCATCCTTCTCTTTGGTGCTGCCTAATGGGGCTTGCTGAACCTGGTGGAGTCTGGTGTGCTTCTTTGCTGCATGTCTACAGTCAGAGGATCTATTCTGATGCCCCAAATTCAGTTGTGATGATTAAACTGAGATATTGGCATTATTGTAACAAAGCTCTCTCTGTTCCAAAAGCAGAGAACATTATTTACTGAGCCAGGGAAGTCTTGCTGCTGGGCACTGGAAGTGGGCATATGATATGAATTTTAAAAGTTCTTACTCCATGCAGCAGAAAGGGAGGGATGGTTCTTCCTTGCCCCAGGCTGTGATTGCACATAGTGTTATACACAAGTACGTCACAGCTTGGTGCTGGGTTCCTGAACTGCTGAATTGGACTGTAATTGAAGAATTAGAGAGGGAGCCTCCAAAGATTAAAAGATTACCTAATTTATGTGACATCTGAAGCTGTACAAGCTGTTGTTCATGTTGTTTCTAGAATTTAGCCTGTAATACTGGTCACTACATAAATTCAAGAGAGATATCCTCTATAAAACTGGTTCCTTACCTGCTGCATGACTTAGTCCTCACAGAGTAATAAGTTCTTAATTAGACTATAAATTATTTGCAGTAGAAACAGTGGATGAGATTCTCAACTAGCACAAAATCAGTACAACCCCATTGACTTCAACAGGAGAATACTAATTCTTACTGTGTTGTCAATGCTTAGAATTTTATTGGTGGTCTTGCCATTTGTGATGCTTTTCTTAAAATTTTGGCTGCAGGGGATGTGTTTAAGTGAGAATCTCAACCTTTTTTAAAAAAAAAAAATGCATCTCAGCTTTGCAGAGAAGCAGAGCTTGAAAACATGGCTTCAGTAAATTGCCAAGGCTTCAAAAACACAAGGTGAGTAGAACTCATTAAATATATTGTGTATTTCTGTAAATCATCAAATATTTATGTCACTTGCATAATTTCATTGAGTGAAGCCAGAAAGGGTTGCAGGGAGAAGGTGCAGTTTATTAATTTTAAACACTTGGATTTGATAATAGAGAATTTGACTCAATATTGGCTTTGATGTATTTCTGTTGGGTGTCTAAGAGACTTTGAGGACCTATGTGTTTACTAATACTAGCAACACTCCTACCACTCTTAAAGCTCTTGTTGCTAGTGGTATAATACATTTGTCGTTACTACTGCCACCACTGATATTTTGTGAAGGGGGAGAAACACTTTTTACCTCTTTTAATAGGGACTATACAGCTAAATAGAAGACCTAGTGTATCTTACTCACAAACCATTAGAGATCTGGAGATGGAAGACTCCATGTTTTCCCCTTGGGTCCTCATATTGGATCTTGAGGATGGAGCTTTAGGGACACATGCTGTAATGTGTTCTTTGAAGAGGAAGACATAGAGGTAGAGTATTTGAATGAATCATCTGAGAACAACTAGTTGTCTTTGTGAAGTGAGTTGTATTGAATAAACAATGGAATGAAGACAATGCTTGTCTATTGTCATGAAACCCAAATTTTTCATTCTGTTACCCTCTTCCAAGGGTAACGTCTTGTTCCAAGAGGACAGGTTCCCCTTTTGTACCCTCTTTAATAAGAATGAGTGTGAGAGGGAGCTTGTTTTCACTGTATTTTTATCAAGGGAGAAAGAAATTGCTGGCTGCTACACTTTGTCTGAAAAGTGTATTTAAAAAGAAAAAATAACAAACATAAAAATTGTTGTTTTCTTAAGTGAAGAGGTAAGGGACTGGAACATGGCAATTATATTAAATCAGGTTGCATTTTAAACTGCTTTGTGCTCTCACAGGAGAGACAGGGTTTTATACTGAGTTCTGTAAATGGGCATTCTGAAACAGAAGACTTTAAAAAACTGTCATGCTTAATGATACCTACAACAGAATGCCAAGAGGAAGATAAAAGATCAACTCTGTTATTCCCACTTTGGCTCTCAGGAAGAGGTCTGCAAAGTATCCTTCAATCTTTTAGAAATCTGTGAAAACTAGCACTAGCTGAAAGGTTTTCCACTTTTAATAATATGAAATAGCTTTTCAGTTAAACAAAAATGTTCCTGAAAAAATGTCCACTTTCATGAAGAACATCTGGTTGGGTTTTCATGAAAATACATAAAACTGTAAGTGGAACTCACTATTAGTGGGAAAAAATGCATAATGGTTATTAAAAAGGGATTAAAAAAAAGAAAAAAAAAACCTCCCCAGAATGTTTCTCCCTATATTATGCACACAAAACAAAAATTTCTGGTCAACGTGTTCTAGACATTTCTAGAAATTATATACATAGTCAGAACTGGATATTACTATTTCAGGAGTGAAATATTCCAAAATAATGATGTAAAATATCATCGGTGAGATAACAATGGTGAGATAATTCTACCCCAAATATTAATGGGGCCTGTCAAAATCTCATGAAAGACTACAGAAATATTTCTGCTGAATTCTGCTGCTGTTTGGTGAACTACATTTTATCTTTATAATAGTGGATTAGCCAAACGCCTTATAAAACTGGACCAACAGAATATTAGCTACAAGACCATTCTTAATCTCACTAGCCTTTAATGTACACAAATAATTCATTTGATTAAAAAAAATAGTTTTATTAGAGTTTTATTTACTCTTCATTCTAAAGGCAATAACCATGAATCCTACTCTGGCACCTTACTCTTGTTTTTATCAGGAGTTAGGGATTAAAATAACTTTGAGATTCTGGACCTAAGGCTTTAGGTGCCAGCAGCTGTATCAGAGTCAGGAGTGGTATTCATAGATTCACAGAACTGCTCAGGTTGAAACGAACATTTAAAGAACATCTGGTCCAACCTTTCATGGGAAAGCAAGCCTAGATTAGATTATCTAGAACCTTGTCTAGTAGCATCTTGAAAATCTCCCATGATGGGGACTCCATCACATCCCTAGCGAGGTTGTTTCAGTGAATGTGTTTCTTACATCAAGGAGAAGCCGTTTCTGCTGTGACTTTTACCTGTTGCCCCTTTTCTTCTCCATGTGGCTCCTTGTGAAGAGGGAGCCTTCATCTGTTTGGTAGCTGTCCTTTAAGTACTGGCATACTGTAATGAGTTTCCCCAGATCCTTCTCCAGGAAGAAGAGATCTAACTTCTTCAGTCTTTCTTCACAGGGCAGGTTCTCCAGCCCTTTGACCTTCATGGCCCTCCTTTGGACCCGCTCAGTCTCTCTGTATCTTTTTTGTATTGTGGGGACCAAAACTGAACACAGTACTCTAGATGTGGCCTGACAAGCGGTGAGTAGAGTGGGATGATCACATCTCTATCTTTGCAAATGATGCCCCTGCAGACTCAGCCCAGGATTTGATTTACCTTCATTGCAAATTCCTGAGCTATAAACTCAAGACAGTCCTTTCTCTGGAAAGGAATATTTGAATACTTGTTCATTTAACATCAGAGAAGAGATCACAACAATCAAACAACATTTATGCTTCTAAGTCCATTTCACATTACACTTGGTAAAATGAAGCATTTGGTGCTCAGTGACAATGCCAGGGCAGGCCAAATGCTACAGAACATGCTTGAATAAAAATAATGAATTAATCTGATGGCCTTCCTGTTGTTTTTTTGTCTTTAAATACTTATGCAAGAAAAATTGTATCCATTGGAATGTTTGTGGAAACAGACACTACCACCCTTCTGATGACCACAGTACAAACTCTTTAGTGTTTTCTGATGCACTGATGACCTGCATGTCAGATGAAGAAGCCAAATACAAAATGGACATAATGAAAAGTTAAAAGAGAGGGTTTTGTAAATGTTACCTTATAGCTTAAAATGAAACTGCATATACCATACATGGATAATTTTCAAACAATGACAAAGCAAAGAAGAACCAAAGTCCGTCCACATCATAGAATTTACAACAATAAAAAGATTATATTTAGTGATTGTGTTGTTAAATGCTAATTTTCCACTCACTTCTAGCCAGAGTATAATAGAAAATTTGGGATTAGTAGAGACATATTATTTTGATTTATTGGCTCGCTGAGTTTATTCATTATTTGTGAATGATTATTTTTTGCTGCTACATAGGTCTAATTAATTGTTACAGTACTAAGAAGGTTTTTGCATGAACATTTGTATCATTCTGTGTCACAGAAAATGAATTGGAAAATAAAATATTAACAAATGGTTTTATTTCAGGGCTAACCTTGATGAAGGCAAGAGCCTTGCCTTTTTCTTGTTCTTCTGTTCCTAATATGACAAAACATCTGTTGTCAGCGGAAGCTTTACTTTTGTCATTCTGTTGTGTATCCTGACTGACGAGGATTTTCGAGTGCCATTGGGGATCTTTGTCTGCAACAAAAACACTCTTCCATTTGAAAGAGTGAATCTCAGTTAGCAGTTAAATGTGTCAGGACTATGACACTGTATTGAAAAATTCTGTCTGGTGGTACATGCAGAATAGTATGTACTATAATATATAAGAATAATATCTTACTCTTTTCAGTAAGTACCAGATACAGACAACAGAGCTTGAAAACTATAAAACAAGGCAGAAGTGGCCCACCATAAACATAGGCAAACACACATAAGGAAGTGCTAAGAGTTGCTGAGGACCAGAAGAAAGCAAATGTCATTCCTGTCTTCCAGGAGGGCAAGAAGTACCAAGGGAACTGCAGGCTGGTCATCCTCAACCTCACTTCCTCGGAAAGTGACGGAGCAAGTCATCCTGGAAACCATTTCCAAACACATGGGAGTTAAAAAGGTCATTGGTAGCACTCAGCATGGATTTGTGAAGGGGACATCACGGTGGACAAAACTGATAGTATTCTAGGATGAGATTACTGGGTGGGTGGGTGAGGGAAGAGCAGTGGATGTTGTTTACTGTGAATTAAACAAGGATTTTGCCACACCTTCATGGCACTTTATAGGCCTTAATGTTACTGACTCGCCCCACCTGAAGCCCAGACCCACTCTTCCACCTCAGTCTGGGACCTTTGGTTCACCATGAGGGTTACGTGAATCCAAACAGTAATAGAGTCTGACAACACATTAGAAAACTAACTTTATTAAGGCAATAAGAAAGATGAACAGCAATGGGCCCGTATGGCAGCTTACCCCATCACTGATAGCGAACAGCGGATCAGAGGCAATGCCATGGCTCCGGCAGGCAATGTGGGTAAGAATCACACCCACCCATTGGCTCCATCAATGGTATTGCAAATTGTGATCATGAATGACATCTTACATTAAATGTGGGTGGCACCCTGCGCGGGCTGCCAGTATAAGCCAGGGGCGGTGTGTCAGGAGGCAGAGTGTTGGGTGGTCAGACAGTGGAACCGGTCGCCCAGAGATGATGTGGAGCCTCCACCCTTGAAGATATTAAAAATCTGACTGGACACGGTCCTGGGCAACCTGCTTTAGATGACCCTGCTCTGACCAGAGCCGTTTGACTAAGTGATCTCCAGAGGCCCTTGTCAACCTCAGCTACTTCTGTATTACATTCGATATCTCAAAATAAATTAGAATATTTGAACCATGACTGAGTATGAAAATAAGAGGAGAAACATGGGGGAAACATGTAGCAAAAGTTGAACAATGATCCATCTTCCTAGGGTTATTTAAGGTATCTAAAGCCAAATCACAGAGGTATTCAACTCCTTTGATTGAAATTAGTGGTAATTAGATGCCTTTATACAATTAAGGCTCTGGCCAAAATAATCACTGTAAGATTAGTTACTGTCACCTTCTTTAGTTTTATGGCATTATTTCCATGCCTTATTAAGGTATCTGTCTCTTTATTAATTGGTAAAAGCAGTGCACCTCACCTTCCATCTTTCTTCATCCAGTGTAGACATCCCAGTGACATGATTTACTGAGCCAGAAGAGGACATACCAGCATATCACAAGATACTCTTATTTTGCAGCTAGAAATTTTCCTGCTCATGGAGAATGGAGATAAGTTTAGTAGGGCTAGTTATGTAAGGGGTGTTTACCCCTAACATGCCTCTGTAATTTAACGGATGCCACTAGTTTAGTCCTATATGTTGCTGTTGGATCAAGTCTGTTACAAGTGAAACAGCAATTCCATTTCACTGCTATAGCTAAACTGTGAAAAATATAATCATCTCATCCCACATATTTCAGAATTTAGAGATTGAACCCATAAAAGGAGAATACTGTGAAGATACTTGAAATTAGTCCTTAAAAGAGTCACCAGATGTTCAATGAACTAAAAGTCTAGTTTCAAAGGGTGGGTCATGCTTGTAAGTGGTATTAATGGAACCTGATTCTTTCTATCATATTATATCAAATGATCTTATGGGTGCTTTCTGTGAGACTAGAAGAAAAATCTTGTTCTGTGCATGACTGAATATTTATTTGCAAAGTTCATTTCCTCAGTGCTACATATGCTCCACTTCAATAAAATATACTGCTATGACTATATAGCAAATGCACAACTCTTGCAAACAACAAAACATGTCACTCTATTAAAGGTATCAAATGCTTTATAATTCACTGACATAAATCAGTAGATAGCACAGTGGAAGTGCACTACATCACCTTTGTGACTATGCACTGAATAGCAGTACTGCAATATTTTTGAAAAGCTAATTTACCCAGACATGGTATGCTACAAACCAATAGAATGATATTGAATAGAAAAGGATAATTTGTATGTGGATTCAAGGCTAGAAACCAGCCTCATGATACCATTCTGCATGTCTCAGCTGATAAAGTATCAAGGCTTTTCCATTCACCTTTCCTCAACTCCTAGTTTTCCCTCATTTGAAGGGCCAGTATTTTGTGCTTCCACATGTTTCCTTGATATTAAATGTAATTTCTTATTATTAACCCCCTCAGTTTTTATCAGCTTGCTCTTTATCCATTATAAAATACATGTAAAATACAGTTCTTTTTCATATAATAAGATGGTGAGCTGCTATAACCTCCAATCTTGTAGGTTACAGCAGTAACTCTGTAACGGAAGAGCTGTAATTCACACATGAATACAAATTCCTTCACAATATTTCTGTTATTTCAGACAGTGCCATTACATTTCTAATTTCTGTCTTTCTAAACATGATTTCCTTGAGTTCCCTTATCAGACCACAAAAGGGGATCTTCCACCCTTTAAGGAAGAGTTTCCTTTCCATTTAATCCTTCTGGTTTTCACAGTTCTCTCATCAGGCCCAGCTGTGTCTGGAAGATTGCCTTGCCAATCCATGACAGTTGCCTTTATGGCAAAATGTATCCACAGGCCCTTCTGTCCATCTGAACATGGATTCCTTGGTAGAAGTGTGGAGGAAGATGTCTATGGCTGTTTTTTCAGACACTATCATCAGAGCACAATGGCATATTGTTGCAGATGGAACAGAAGATACAGTCCTGGAAAGGGAAACACTGCAAGCCACAGGAAGGTTTCCATTACTTCTGAATTACATGTGACCCAGAAGAACTGTGCGATCAAGAAAAACTGGGACTGAAAGAAGATAAAGAAGTCATCTCATCTATTTTGCAGCTCCAATACAAGATTAACTGTCCTTGACTGTTCCTCACAGATCTGCTCTTTAAAACACAGCCTCCCTAAACCTGGTGACAGGACGCATAGATTTTCTTTCCTTACAGTTGAAGCTGCTTCTTTATTGAACCATCTTAAACCCATTACCCTTGCTGTAACCACAGGGGACACGAACAGTCTAGTCCTTTACTCTCTACAGCTACTTTTTACATTATTATGTCTGCTCTCAGCCTTCTCTTCTATAAACTAAACCACCCCAATTGTTTCAAACTCTCCTCATTGCTCTTGCTTTCTAGATCACTGATAATTCCCAGTTGGTCTCCTTTAGCTTCTTTTGAAACCGGTGCACACTTCTGAAATGCAGTTCAGAAAATGAAGCACAGTGTGGTTTCTGAGACTGAGCACAGTATGAAGTGCTGAGAAAAATGAAAGAACTATTTCATATTATACAAATTATATAGCTCTTTACACACCCTAGTAAGTTGTGTGCCATTTTTTTTTAACTTACTTTTTAGATCCTCCAACTTCTCAAGAAAATTCTAATCTGGTTCTGCAGAGTATAACACAGGGAAAGAAGCTACTGAGTCAGTACTCATTCTTTAGCAAAGGATCTTGGCCACTTAGTGGATCACAAGCTGAACATGAGACAGTGGTGTTAGGTGGTGCCTGTACACGTAAGTACACTCTCCACACCAGTGCTTACTGAAAACATTGAGCAGCAGCAGATCTAGGAAAGGTCCTGTCAGAATTCTGCTCCATACATCTTTTGCAATTAATAGAAGTGCTTCAAATGGTTGTATGGTTCTACACTCACACTTTATACATATATAACATGCTGATGTATTGGCTATAATTCACTGACCAGACCTATTTTGGCCAATGTTTAAGCAAAGCCTTTTTGGGAGCAATATATGATGTGACCGGTGTACCAGTGCAGCTTACACAGCACTGAAACTGCTTTAATTTGCCATCTAAGTGTTTCAGGGCAAATTTTATTCACCTGATCTGACTAAAAGTTTTGAATCCCCAGTTTTCTAGTCTAGTCAAGTTTGGCTGAAAAAAAATTTTTAACTTTCCTTTTGACAGCAAACCAGACCAGTCATTCTCAATGATTTTGCTTGCATTGGTATCCACATAATGCAAAGCTTCCACCAAATATTTTTTTTTAATATGGCAGACATGAAGCAAATGTGGTCTTGCTTTGCTGGCAATTTGAACAGTTTCAGGTTTATTCCGGCTAAGCTCTGAGGTCATGCCAGAGCCATGAAGATATGTTTGCAGGATTTTGAAGCCAAATTGATAAACAATGTCCAAAGCATCGATCTGGACTGGGAACTGCTCTAGCTCTTCTCACAGTTTTTAATTTGTTCAGTGTGAAAAAACAAAAAACATCAGTTTTACCTCTACTAAAAAAAAACAAAACAGAACAAAACAAACACAAGCATAAAAGAACCCTGCGATGCCTGTTGCAGGGAAAAACTGCTCGGTTCATGTAGCTGAAGTCAGAATAGGATTGAAACAGTTTATTGATTTATTAACAGCATGTAATTAACTTGCAATCAGTGAACTGTATGTATTCAAGATCTGTATCACCAAGACAATCGACAAACTGCAATACTAGATGCAGAATGTTAATGGACACCTACAAATTTCTAAACAACCTTCTAAAACAAATCCTGAGAAGTTGTAATCACACCTATTTGCATGCACACACATGCACACTCACACGGCTACATGAACCCCCCAACACAGACCTCACAGGCTGTGGGTGTTACCAGCATCCCTCTTCCCATGGAGTGTAGTCCTACATGCACGCCCTTTCCATGGCAGATGCAGATGCTCCAGCACTACGTGAGCCTGTGCTGCCAAGGAGGGTTTCGGGGGCAGTCCTATAGTGGTTACTTTGGGTGCTGCTGATGCTGGAAGAACAACAGCACCTGTGCTCAATGTGCCTGAGAAGGGGCACTGGGAAGGGCTGCGCTGACATCAGATTTAAATTTAACTGATTTTCTGTAGGGGTCCTATTTCTGTCCTGTGATCATCTGTCCTTTGTGCACCTGAAGAGATTACTCACTGACTATATTTTTTCTAGTCATTGATATTCAATAGCCCACTAGGCTGGTCCTTTTGGATTTTTTATGTGATACATTGGAAAGGTGGTTCTTTGTGGTTTTCATACACGTGCTTTTAGTGGGGTGCTTTCTTTGCTTTAAAAAAGGGGCAGAAGAAACTGAGTGGTGGTTTCCTTTTAAAATCCCTGGAAATGGCTCAGCATCTGTTCTTGTCATTGAAATAAATTGTTTTAACTAACTCTTCTAATTTCTTCTAACTGCCCTCAGTTGCATTAGATCACACAAGAGTGGCATGCTGACTCAGACTTTTGTGCTGGAATGAATGTCTTACTGCAAATCACAAGCTTATTTCCATTTTTAATTTCTTTTTATTTTGATTGTGGAGGATTTTGAGAAGCCTGGAACATTTTCTGGGCTTATTTTCCTGGTGAAAACATGGATACTCATTAAGGAAAGGAAGATTTTTAAATGTGGAAAAAGTAAACAAGGGCACTGCCACCCTTGATAGAGGCTTATTACCCCACACCAGCACACCTGCTCTTGTGATATCATTTCTACATTTATTGTTTTCTAGGCTTTCTAATTTTCACAATATAATTTCTGCAGGTGTGCTATCGGTGTATTCTGAGCTTTTTACTTTTGCTCTGCTTATCTGTTTTCATTCATTTCCCCTTGGAGGTCAGACAACTTTACTGGCAACTTGCTGGACACGCCATTACAGTTTTCTTCATTTCAAGTCTATTTCACATCAGCATCCTCCTCCCCAGCAGCACTTGGTTTAGATTTTTGTCTACCAGTCATCAAAAAGATACCTGCTGCTTTTTTTTTGCTTTCTTTTTTGGTAATGCTATTATCCATATGAACAGCAACGCAGGGAATGTAGCCTTGGAGTAAGGCATTGCTTCACTTCATCTATTTTACAACTCTCAGCTTGTATAATTAGCAAGAATAGTGCAGGATCACATGGTGAACCATAACACTAGAATTTACTGTCAGTGAAAACCAAACAAAATACTGTGTAAAAAGGGCAGGTTATTTTGAGACCTATTGAGTAGTTGGTTTCTACCAAGAGAGAAAAATCTCATAGATACAAGAGATTTGGAAGAAGTCAAATGTTTGAAACAGCTTTAAAAGAATATGTTAGAAAGGCTGGTACCCTGCTGACCATGTGTGACAGGAAGTCATCTTCTGAGATTAGAAAAGTGAAGGGGTCTAAACCAATAAAATGCTCAATGAATTTGATCCCCACTTACGTCATTAGAGTCAAGAAGGTCATTTAAACTCTGTCTTTCACAAGTTTAGAACCAAACTCATAGAGAAAAATACTGCCATAAGGTTAGGCTATATAGCACTGAGGTAAATGAAAAGCTTGGTTATTTAGGCTTGGTGGTAAAGGAATATGTTGATGAAAATCTCCAGTGAAAGCTCATTTAGAGAAGCAAGTTATTATTGTAATATAAGTATTTACTTCAATTATCACTGAAACTATTCAGAAACAAAATTCAAAAAAATTAACATAATTCTTAGGTATACAAGTGAGCATATCCCTATAATAAAAAAGCCTGCACAAATGCACAGTAAAGATTAATCTCAAATATAAATATGTCACATTCTAAATAAGTGTACTGGTTTTAGTTGGGATAGAGTTATAGTTCTTCACAGCAGCTCGTACGGGGTGATGTTTTGGATTTGTGATGAAAATGGTGTTAATAGCACAGGGTTGTTTTAGTAATTGCTGAGCAGTGCTGACACAGAGCCAAGGCATTTTCTGCATCTCTTGTTGGTGTTGCACAAGAAGTTGGGAGGGGACACAACTGGGAGAGTTGACCCCAGCTGATCAAAGGGATATTCCATACCACGTGACATTGTGATCAGCAATAAAAGCTGAGGGAAAGAAGGAGGAAGGGAGGATGTTCAGAGTTGTGGTGTTTGACTTCCCAATTAATGCACAATGGACCCCAGCTTTCCTGGGGATGGCTAAACACCTACTTGACGTAGCGAATTAATTCCTTATTTTGCTTTACTTGTGCTTGCTGGTTTTGCTTTACTTATTAAACTGTCTCTATCTCACCACTTTTCCCTTCCAGTTCTCTCCCCTGTCCCACTGGAGGGAGTGAGCGAGTGGCTGTGTGGTGCTTAGCTGCCTACTGGGGTTAAACCACAGTAGTAAAGATAACTAATGAAAGTTTGTTTTACAGCTTTTTAAAGACAGGGAAGTAAGATCCAGATAAAGTAAGTGTTAATATTTAAGGACCTCAATACTTTTGTATGAAAATAGATTTAACAATGCTGGATTTCATCTGGTCATGTGAGAAAGGGGGGAGCCACAAAGTTTAGCCTTTGAAGCAAGGAACAGTTTAAGATAATTTAAAAAACCCCAATGTGAAAGATATGCAATAAGAAGTGGTAAAGAGTAGGCTGTTTCTTAAGTCTTACCTCACACTTTTTCAACAAATGAGTCAGAAATTCGATGTGCACCATATGGAATCATTGAGTGCCAGCATAAC